>NW_028275017.1:0-173154 GCF_037043125.1 Eumetopias jubatus
TGGAGATATAGGTGTAAGTGTCTGACACTAAGCTCTCAAGGAACAAAACGGTAGAGAAATCGCCTTTCCACGACCATCTACAGGGAAGAAGATGGAGGAAAGTCCCGACGTTGAAAGCGAAGGGACAAGTACAGTGCCATATACCACTGCTTGAGAACGAACTTGTGTCGAAAGCTTCTCCCAACTCAGATCTTGTTTCGGGAAGATAGAAGCGTTGTCAGTACTTTGTGTGAAAACACAAGGAAAACACCACACGCTGAATGGTGAAGAAACATGTGGCTCGAATGTGACCACCAACACACTAGGAGTCCCCTAGAGAGGAGTGTGTCTGGAAATGGGAGGAAGCGTAAGGAACGTGCTATACACTTAAGTCTAAGAAACAACGCTGTGGCGGTGCGGTCCTTCGTCTACCTTCTCCTTTCCGAAGGATCGAAGCGGCCTTGCGCCAAGTGTGAAAGGAAGCGGAGGAAAAGCCTGATATACCTTCCTCGTGGAACAACATTTATGGAGGGCTTCTCCCAATGGGCAACATGGGCCATGTTGGGTTTTGCAAATGTATGTGAGTTCGCCAGAGGAAAGCCACAGACTCAACTGCGCGAAACAAGTCTGAGTCAAACCCGACTTCGAGCTTACGACTGGCGTCACGGGGAAATCAGAGTCACAACAGGTATTTGTTGAATCCGAAACAGGCGGCGTGCACTTCAGTCTGAGGAAACAGAGAAACCGTGTTTCTTCTAACATCTTCCCTGAAAATGCGTGTCTATTCCAGTGGAAGTGTGGCAGCGCAAGGCATGTGCCCCAGGCCTGTGCCACAGAAATAGTTAGTGTAGATTGTCTCTCCCGATTCAAATCTTGTTCCGTGAAGAATGTTTCCAAGAGTATGAAAGAGAGCAGACGGGAAATGTCATGCCTTCAAGTGGGAGAAGGAAATCCTGGAAAGCCATACACCGACGTATGCGCGGCATTCTGGTAGGAACGTGTGAAGGCATAAAGAATGTGCCGTGCCCTGTGACGGTGCTTGACCAACCGCTTGTGAGGAAGTCTTCCCTCAGCTATCATATTGTTTCAGGAAGATAAAAGTGTTTTCCCTAGTGGGTGTGAAGGCATGAGGGACGTACCCTAGAGTTAGCCGTCCGTTCCGAATGTGTCTACTGTCGTTCCATGTAGAAGGATGAGTATGGAAATGTATGATGTGAGGAAGCATAAGGAGGATGGCCTACGGGTGTTTAACTCTAAGAACAAATCTAGACGGTTGCCGTCCGTCGACGACCAGCTCTTTCCCTACGGGTGGAAGCACCTTGTTACAACTTAGTGCGAACGAAAAGAGACGGAAAGCGCGATACACTCCGGCGAGGAACACGTTGTGCGGAGGGTTTCTCTCCACGAAAGTCTTGTGTCGTGACGTTGGAAGGGCCTTCAAATGTACGTGAGCTCGCCTCAGCAGCGCCTTCCACTGAACTCAGAGAAACAAGGCCACGTCCAACACGATTTCGGGCTAACCTCTTGGTTCGGGAAGCATGAAGCCGTTGGAGATGTATGTGTAAGCGTCTGACACTCAGCTCTCAAGGAACAAAACGGTAGAGAAATCGCCTTTCCACTACCATCTCCAGGGAAGAAGATGGAGGAAGGTTCCGACGTCAAAAGCGAAGGCACAAGTACTGTGCCATATAACACTGCTTGAGAACGAACTTGTGTCGAAAGCTTCTCCCAACTCAGATCTTGTTTCGGGAAGATCGAAGCGTTGTCAGTACTTTGTGTGAAAACACAGGGAAAATTCCACACGCTGAATGGTGAAGAAACATGTGGCTCGAATGTGACCACCAACACACTAGTAGTCCCCTAGAGAGGTGTGTGTCTGGAAATGGGAGGAAGCGTAAGGAACGTGCTATACACTTAAGTCTAAGAAACAACGCTGTGGCGGTGCGTTCCTTCGACTGCCATCTGCTTTGCTAAGGAACGAAGCGGCTTGAAGCAAAGTGTGAAAGAATCCGGAGGGGAAGGAAGAGAGATCTACCTTACTCGCGGAACAAATTCTTATGGAGGGCATTTCTCAACGAACACCATGTGTCACGACGATGGAAGGGTGTTCAAATGTAGGCGCCTTCGCCAAAGGAAAGGCATACACGAATCTCTGCGAAGCAAGTCTCTGTCAAACGCGACTTCGAGCTTCCAACTGGGTTCCCGCGGAATCCCTAGTCACCAAACGTACGTGTTGAATCCTAAACGAAGGGAGTGCTCTTCAGTCTGAAGAAACACCACTCCCGAGAAACCGTGTGTCTACTAACATCTTCCCTGAAAATGGTAGGCTTTTCCCATGGAAGTGTGAAATCGCAATGTATGGGCCCCATGCCTGTGCTACAGAAGTCCTTAGTGTCGATAGTCTGTCGCCATTCAAATCCTGTTCCGTGAGAAGTGTTTTCAAGAGTAGGAGTGAGAGCAGATGGAAAAGGACACGGTTTTACGTGTGAGAAGGAAATCCGTCAAGAAAGACATACACGGAAGGATGAGAAGCACTTTAGCATGAAATGGTGCAGGCACCTAGAATGGGCCCTGTGACGGTGCTTGAGAAACCACTTGTGAAGAAGTCTTCCCTCAACTATCATATCGTTTCGGTGAGAGGAAAGTGTTTTCCGTAGTGGGTGTGAAGGCGTAAGGGACATCGGCTCGACGTAGCTCTCCGCTTCGAATTGGCCTACTGTCGTGGCCATGAAGAAAGATGTGCATGGACATGGATAATGTGCGGAAGCGTAAGGAAGATGGCATACGTCTGTTAAACTCTAAGAACAAATCTCGAGGGTTGCCGTCCTTCGACTACCACCTCTTTTCGTAAGGATGGAAGCAGCTTGGGAAACCTAGCGTGAACGAAAAGCGATGGAACGCGCGATCCTCTACAGGGAGGAACCCGTTGGGCGGAGGGTTTCTCTCCATCAAGTCCTGTGTCATGGAGGTGGATGGGTCTTCAAATGCACGTGGACTAGCCTCAGTAGTAGTAGCCTCACACTGAATTCTGAGAAACGAGTCCATGTCCAACAGGCTTTCGTGCTAACATCTGGGTTCTTGAAGAAAGAAGCCTTTGGAGAGATGAGTGTTGCTATATAAGGTAAGGGTCTTACACTCACCTCTCAAAGAACAAAACGGTAGGGAAATAGTCTTTCCACTGCCACCTGCAGGGAAAAAGATGGAAGAACTTTCCAACGTTACCAGTGAAGGCACAACTCCTGTGCCATATACCACTGTTTGAGAAAGAGTTGTGTCGAAAGCTTCTCTCAACTCAAATCTTGTTTCAGGAAGATAGAAGCGCTTTCAGGACTTCGTGTGAACGCGTAAGGAAAGTGCCATACGCTGAATTGTGAAGAGACATGTGGGTCGAATGTGACCACCAACTAACAAGTTGTCCCCTAGAGAGGTGTGTGTGTGGAAATCGGAGGAAGTGTAAGGAACGAGCTCTACACTTAATTCTAAAAAGCAATGCTGTGGAGGAGCGGTCCTTCGTCTACCTTCTCCTTTCCGAAGGATCGAGGCGGGCATACGCCAAGTGTGAAAGGAAGCAGAGGAAAGGCCTGATATACCTTCCTCGTGGAACAACTTTGTATGGAGGGCTTCGCTCAATGGACACCATGGGTCACGACGCTAAAAGGGGTTTCCAAATGTATGTGAGTTCGCCAAAGGAAAGCCACAGACTCAACTGCGCGAAACAAGTCTGTGTCAAACCCGACTTCGAGCTTACGACTGGCGTCACGGGGAAAACATAGTCACAACAGGTATGTGTTGAATCCGAAACAGGCGGCGTGCACTTCAGTCTCAGGAAACATCAGTGCAGAGAAACCGTGTTTCTACGAACATCTTCCCTGAAAATGCTTGTCTATTCCAATGTAAGTGCGGCAGCGCAAGGCATGTGCCCCATGCCTGTGCCACAGAAATGGTCAGTGTAGATTGTCTCTCCCAATTCAAATCTTGTTCCGTGAGGAATGTTTTCAAGAGTATGAGAGAGATCAGAGGGGAAAGGTCATGCCTTCAAGTGGGAGAAGGATATCCTGGAAAGCCATACACCTACGTATGAGCGGCATTCTGGCATGAACGTGTGAAGGCATAGAGAATGTGCCGTCACCTGGGACGTTGCTTGACCAACCGCTTGGGAAGAAGTCCTCCCTCAGCTATCCTACAGTTTCAGGAAGATAAAAGTGTTTTCCGTAGTGGGTGTGAAGGCATGAGGGACGTACCCAAGAGTTAGCCGTCCGTCCCGAATGTGTCTCCTGTCGTTCCATGAAGAAGGATGAGTATGGATATGTATGATGTGAGGAAGCATGAGGAGGATTGCCTCCCCATGGTTAACTCTAAGAACAAATCTAGAGGTTTGCCGTCCGTCGACGACCCGCTCTTTCCCTACGGATGGAAGCACCTTGTTACAACGTAGTGCGAAAGGAAAGAGACGGAAAGTACGATACACTACGGTGAGGAACACGTTGTGGGGAGGGTTTCTCTCCACGAAAGTCTTGTGTCATGAAGTTGGAGTGCCATCAAATATACGTGTGCTCGCCTCAGCAGCGCCTTCCACTGGACACAGAGAAACAAGGCCACGTCCAACACGATTTCGTGCTCACCTCTTGGTTCGGGAAGCATGAAGCCTTTGGAGATATAGGTGTAAGTGTCTGACACTAAGCTCTCAAGGAACAAAACGGTAGAGAAATCGCCTTTCCACGACCATCTACAGGGAAGAAGATGGAGGAAAGTCCCGACGTTGAAAGCGAAGGGACAAGTACAGTGCCATATACCACTGCTTGAGAACGAACTTGTGTCGAAAGCTTCTCCCAACTCAGATCTTGTTTCGGGAAGATAGAAGCGTTGTCAGTACTTTGTGTGAAAACACAAGGAAAACACCACACGCTGAATGGTGAAGAAACATGTGGCTCGAATGTGACCACCAACACACTAGGAGTCCCCTAGAGAGGAGTGTGTCTGGAAATGGGAGGAAGCGTAAGGAACGTGCTATACACTTAAGTCTAAGAAACAACGCTGTGGCGGTGCGGTCCTTCGTCTACCTTCTCCTTTCCGAAGGATCGAAGCGGCCTTGCGCCAAGTGTGAAAGGAAGCGGAGGAAAAGCCTGATATACCTTCCTCGTGGAACAACATTTATGGAGGGCTTCTCCCAATGGGCAACATGGGCCATGTTGGGTTTTGCAAATGTATGTGAGTTCGCCAGAGGAAAGCCACAGACTCAACTGCGCGAAACAAGTCTGAGTCAAACCCGACTTCGAGCTTACGACTGGCGTCACGGGGAAATCAGAGTCACAACAGGTATTTGTTGAATCCGAAACAGGCGGCGTGCACTTCAGTCTGAGGAAACAGAGAAACCGTGTTTCTTCTAACATCTTCCCTGAAAATGCGTGTCTATTCCAGTGGAAGTGTGGCAGCGCAAGGCATGTGCCCCAGGCCTGTGCCACAGAAATAGTTAGTGTAGATTGTCTCTCCCGATTCAAATCTTGTTCCGTGAAGAATGTTTCCAAGAGTATGAAAGAGAGCAGACGGGAAATGTCATGCCTTCAAGTGGGAGAAGGAAATCCTGGAAAGCCATACACCGACGTATGCGCGGCATTCTGGTAGGAACGTGTGAAGGCATAAAGAATGTGCCGTGCCCTGTGACGGTGCTTGACCAACCGCTTGTGAGGAAGTCTTCCCTCAGCTATCATATTGTTTCAGGAAGATAAAAGTGTTTTCCCTAGTGGGTGTGAAGGCATGAGGGACGTACCCTAGAGTTAGCCGTCCGTTCCGAATGTGTCTACTGTCGTTCCATGTAGAAGGATGAGTATGGAAATGTATGATGTGAGGAAGCATAAGGAGGATGGCCTACGGGTGTTTAACTCTAAGAACAAATCTAGACGGTTGCCGTCCGTCGACGACCAGCTCTTTCCCTACGGGTGGAAGCACCTTGTTACAACTTAGTGCGAACGAAAAGAGACGGAAAGCGCGATACACTCCGGCGAGGAACACGTTGTGCGGAGGGTTTCTCTCCACGAAAGTCTTGTGTCGTGACGTTGGAAGGGCCTTCAAATGTACGTGAGCTCGCCTCAGCAGCGCCTTCCACTGAACTCAGAGAAACAAGGCCACGTCCAACACGATTTCGGGCTAACCTCTTGGTTCGGGAAGCATGAAGCCGTTGGAGATGTATGTGTAAGCGTCTGACACTCAGCTCTCAAGGAACAAAACGGTAGAGAAATCGCCTTTCCACTACCATCTCCAGGGAAGAAGATGGAGGAAGGTTCCGACGTCAAAAGCGAAGGCACAAGTACTGTGCCATATAACACTGCTTGAGAACGAACTTGTGTCGAAAGCTTCTCCCAACTCAGATCTTGTTTCGGGAAGATCGAAGCGTTGTCAGTACTTTGTGTGAAAACACAGGGAAAATTCCACACGCTGAATGGTGAAGAAACATGTGGCTCGAATGTGACCACCAACACACTAGTAGTCCCCTAGAGAGGTGTGTGTCTGGAAATGGGAGGAAGCGTAAGGAACGTGCTATACACTTAAGTCTAAGAAACAACGCTGTGGCGGTGCGTTCCTTCGACTGCCATCTGCTTTGCTAAGGAACGAAGCGGCTTGAAGCAAAGTGTGAAAGAATCCGGAGGGGAAGGAAGAGAGATCTACCTTACTCGCGGAACAAATTCTTATGGAGGGCATTTCTCAACGAACACCATGTGTCACGACGATGGAAGGGTGTTCAAATGTAGGCGCCTTCGCCAAAGGAAAGGCATACACGAATCTCTGCGAAGCAAGTCTCTGTCAAACGCGACTTCGAGCTTCCAACTGGGTTCCCGCGGAATCCCTAGTCACCAAACGTACGTGTTGAATCCTAAACGAAGGGAGTGCTCTTCAGTCTGAAGAAACACCACTCCCGAGAAACCGTGTGTCTACTAACATCTTCCCTGAAAATGGTAGGCTTTTCCCATGGAAGTGTGAAATCGCAATGTATGGGCCCCATGCCTGTGCTACAGAAGTCCTTAGTGTCGATAGTCTGTCGCCATTCAAATCCTGTTCCGTGAGAAGTGTTTTCAAGAGTAGGAGTGAGAGCAGATGGAAAAGGACACGGTTTTACGTGTGAGAAGGAAATCCGTCAAGAAAGACATACACGGAAGGATGAGAAGCACTTTAGCATGAAATGGTGCAGGCACCTAGAATGGGCCCTGTGACGGTGCTTGAGAAACCACTTGTGAAGAAGTCTTCCCTCAACTATCATATCGTTTCGGTGAGAGGAAAGTGTTTTCCGTAGTGGGTGTGAAGGCGTAAGGGACATCGGCTCGACGTAGCTCTCCGCTTCGAATTGGCCTACTGTCGTGGCCATGAAGAAAGATGTGCATGGACATGGATAATGTGCGGAAGCGTAAGGAAGATGGCATACGTCTGTTAAACTCTAAGAACAAATCTCGAGGGTTGCCGTCCTTCGACTACCACCTCTTTTCGTAAGGATGGAAGCAGCTTGGGAAACCTAGCGTGAACGAAAAGCGATGGAACGCGCGATCCTCTACAGGGAGGAACCCGTTGGGCGGAGGGTTTCTCTCCATCAAGTCCTGTGTCATGGAGGTGGATGGGTCTTCAAATGCACGTGGACTAGCCTCAGTAGTAGTAGCCTCACACTGAATTCTGAGAAACGAGTCCATGTCCAACAGGCTTTCGTGCTAACATCTGGGTTCTTGAAGAAAGAAGCCTTTGGAGAGATGAGTGTTGCTATATAAGGTAAGGGTCTTACACTCACCTCTCAAAGAACAAAACGGTAGGGAAATAGTCTTTGCACTGCCACCTACAGGGAAGAAGATGGAAGAACTCTCCAACGTTAACAGTGAAGGCACAACTACCGTGCCATATACCAACTGTTTGGGAAAGAGATGTGTTTAAAGCGTCTCTCAACTCAAACCTTGATTCAGGAAGATAGAAGCGTTTTCAGGATTTCGTGTGAACGTGTACGAAAAGTGCCATGTGCTGAATTGTGCAGAGACATGTGGGTCGAATGAGACCACCCTCGAACCAGTTGTCCCCGAGAGAGGTGTGTGTCTGGAAATCGGGGGAAGCATAAGGAACGAGCTCTACACTTAAGTCTAAGAAACAATGCTGTGGAGGAGCGGTCCTTCGTCTACCTTCTCCTTCCCGAAGGATCGAAGCGGCCTTGCGCCAAGTGTGAAAGGAAGCGGAGGAAAAGCCTGATATACCTTCCTCGTGGAACAACATTTATGGAGGGCTTCGCCCAATGGGCACCATGGGTCACGACGCCTGAAGGGTTTTCCAAATGGACGTGAGTTCGCTAGAGGAAAGCCACAGACTCAGCTGCGCGAAACAAGTCTGAGTCAAACCCGACTTCGACCTTACGACTGGCGTCACGGGGACATCATAGTCACAACAGGTATTTGTTGAATCCGAAACAGGCGGCATGCACTTCAGTCTGAGGAAACAGAGAAACCGTGTTTCTACTAACATCTTCCCTGAACATGCTTGTCTATTCCTATGTAAGTGTGGCAGCGCAAGGCATGTGTCCCATGCCTGTGCCACAGAAATAGTTAGTGTAGATTGTCTCTCCCGATTCAAACCTTGTTCCGTGAGGAATGTTTCCAAGAGTATGAAAGGGAGCAGAGGGGAAAGGTCATGCCTTCAAGTGGGAGAAGGAAGTCCTGGAAAGCCATACACCGACGTATGCGCGGCATACTTTTTTTTTTTTAATTTTTTTATTGTTACATTAATCACCATATATTACATCATTAGTTTTTGGTGCAGTGTTCCATGATTCATTGTTTGTTCATAACACCCAGTGCTCCATGCAGAACGTGCCCTCCTCAATACCCATCACCAGGCTAAGCCATCCCCCTACCCCCTTCCCGTCTAGAACCCTCAGTTTGTTTTTCAGAGTCCATCATCTCTCATGGTTCCTCTCCCCCTCTGACATACTCCCCTTTTCTTCCTCTCCTGTTATCTTCTTCTTTTTCTTTTTTCTTAAAATATGTTGTGTTATTTGTTTCAGAAGTACAGAACTGTGATTCAACAGTCTTGCACAATTCACAGCGCTCACCATAGCACATACCCTCCCCAATGTCTATCACCCAGCCACCCCATCCCTCCCACCCCCAACCACTCCAGTAACACTCAGTTTCTTTCCTGAGATTAAGAATTCCTCATATCAGTGAGGTCATGTGATACATGTCTTTCTCTGATTGACTTATTTCCCTCAGCACAACAGCCTCCAGTTCCATCCACGTCGTTGCAAATGGCAAGATCTCATTCCTTTTGATGGCTGCATAATATTCCATTGTGTATATGTAGCCCATCTTCTTTATCCATTCATCTGTCGATGGGCATCTTGGCTCTTTCCACAGTTTGGCTATGGTGGACATTGCTGCTATAAACATTGGGGTACACGTACCCCTTCGGGTCCCTACATTTGTATCTTTGTGGTAAATACCCAGTAGTGCAATTGCTGGATCGAACGGTAGCTCTAATTTCAACTGTTTGAGGAGCCTCCATACTGTTTTCCAGAGGGGTTGCACCAGCTTGCATTCCCACCAACAGTGTAGGAGGGTTCCCCTGTCTCCACATCCCCGCCAACATCTGTCGTTCCCTGACTTGTTAATTTTAGCCATTCTGACGGGTGTGAGGTGGTATCTCATTGAGATTTTGATTTGGATTTCCCTGATGCCGAGCGATGTTGAGCACTTTGTCATGTGCCTGTTGGCCATTTGGATGTCTTCTTTGGAAAAATGTCTGTTCATGTCTTCTGCCCATTTCTTGATTGGATTATTTGTTCTTTGGGTTTTGGGTTTGATAA
The DNA here is from genome assembly GCF_037043125.1 of Eumetopias jubatus. Classification (NCBI taxonomy): domain Eukaryota; kingdom Metazoa; phylum Chordata; class Mammalia; order Carnivora; family Otariidae; genus Eumetopias; species Eumetopias jubatus. Next base: position 9,803 of record NW_028275017.1, read on the forward strand.
GTTCTTTATAGATTTTGGATACTAGCCCTTTATCTGATATGTCATTTGCAAATATTTTCTCCCATTCTGTCGGTTGTCTTTTGGTTTTGTGGACTGTTTCTTTTGCTGTGCAAAAGCTTTTTATCTTGATGAAATCCCAATAGTTCATTTTTGCCCTGGCTTCCCGTGCCTTTGGCGATGTTTCTAGGAAGAAGTTGCTGCGGCTAAGGTCGAAAAGGTTGCTACCTGTGTTCTCCTTTAGGATTTTGATGGACTCCTGTCTCACGTTTAGGTCTTTCAACCATTTGGAGTCTATTTTTGTGTGTGGTGTAAGGAAATGGTCCAGTTTCATTCTTCTGCATGTGGCTGCCCAATTTTCCCAACACCATTTGTTGAAGAGACTGTCTCTTTTCCATTGGACGTTCTTTCCTGCTTTGTCAAAGATAAGTTGACCATAGAGTTGAGGGTCCATTTCTGGGCTCTCGATTCTGTTCCATTGATCGATGTGTCTGTTTTTGTGCCAGTACCATACTGTCTTGATGATGACAGCTTTGTAATAGAGCTGGAAGTCCGGAATTGTGATGCCGCCAGCTTTGCTTTTCTTTTTCAGTATTCCTCTGGCTCTTCTGGGTCTCTTCTGGTTCCATACAAATTTTAGGATTATTTGATCCATTTCTTTGAAAAAAGTGGATGGTATTTTGATGGGGATTGCATTGAATGTGTAGATTGCTCTAGGTAGCATTGACATCTTCACAATGTTGATTCTCCCAATCCATGAGCATGGAACGTTTTTCCATTTCTTTGCGTCTTCTTCAATTTCTTTCATGAGTATTTTATAGTTTTCTGAGTACAGATCCTTTGCCTCTTTGGTTAGATTTATTCCTAGGTATCTAATGGTTTTGGGTGCAATCGTAAATGGGATCGACTCCTTGATTTGTCTCTCTTCTGTCTTGTTGTTGGTGTATAGGAATGCCACTGATTTCTGTGCATTGATTTTATATCCTGCTACTTGACTGAATTCCTGTATGAGTTCTAGCAGTTTTGGGGTGGAGTCTTTTGGGTTTTCCACATACAGTATCATATCATCTGCAAAGAGTGAGAGTTTGACTTCCTCTTTGCCGATTTGGATGCCTTTGATTTCTTTTTGTTGTCTAATTGCTGTGGCTAGGACTTCTAATACTATGTTGAATAGCAGTGGTGAGAGTGGACGTCCCTGCCGCGTTCCTGACCTTAGGGGGAAAGCTCTCAGCCTTTCCCCATTGAGAATGATATTCGCTGTAGGTTTTTCATAGATGGCTTTTATGATATTGAGGTATGTACCCTCTATCCCTATACTCTGAAGAGTTTTGATCAAGAAAGGATGCTGTACTTTGTCAAAAGCTTTTTCTGCATCTATTGAGAGGATCATATGATTCTTGTTCTTTCTTTTGTTAATGTATTGTATCACGTTGATTGATTTGCGGATGTTGAACCAGCCTTGCAGCCCAGGGATAAATCCCACTTGGTCGTGGTGAATAATCCTTTTAATGTACTGTTGGATCCTATTGGCTAGTATTTTGGGGAGAATTTTTGCATCCATGTTCATCAAGGATATCGGTCTGTAATTCTCTTTTTTGATGGGGTCTTTGTCTGGTTTTGGGATCAAGGTAATGCTGGCCTCATAAAATGAGTTTGGAAGTTTCCCTTCCATTTCTATTTTTTGGAACATTTTCAGGAGAATAGGTATTAATTCTTCTTGAAATGTCTGATAGAATTCCCCTGGGAAGCCATCTGGCCCTGGGCTTTTGTTTCTTGGGAGCTTTTTGATGACTGTTTCAATTTCCTTAGTGGTTATAGGTCTGTTCAGGTTTTCTATTTCTTCCTGGTTCAATTTTGGTAGTTGATACATCTCTAGGAATGCACCCATTTCTTCCAGGTTATCTAATTTGCTGGCATAGTGTTGCTCATAATATGTTCTTATAATTGTTTGTATTTCTTTGGTGTTGGTTGTGACCTCTCCTCTTTCATTCATGATTTTGTTGATTTGGGTCATTTCTCTTTTCTTTTTGATCAGTCTGGCCAGGGGTTTATCAATCTTGTTAAATCTTTCAAAGAACCAGCTCCTAGTTTCGTTGATCTGTTCTACTGTTCTTTTGGTTTCTAGTTCATTGATTTCTGCTCTGATCTTTATGATTTCTCTTCTCCTGCTGGGTTTAGGCTTTATTTGCTGTTCTTTCTCCAGCTCCTTTAGGTGTAGGGTTAGGTTGTGTATTTGAGACCTTTCTTGTTTCTTGAGAAAGGCTTGTATTGCTATATACTTTCCTCTCAGGACTGCCTTTGCTGTATCCCAAAGATTTTGAACAGTTGTGTTTTCATTTTCATTGGTTTCCATGAATTTTTTTATTTCTTCTTTAATTTCTTGGTTGACCCATTCATTCTTTAGTAGGATGCTCTTTAGCCTCCATGTATTTGAGTTCTTTCCGACTTTCCTCTTGTGGTTGAGTTCTAGTTTCAAAGCATTGTGGTCTGAAAATATGCAGGGAATGATCCCAATCTTTTGGTACCGATTGAGACCTGATTTGTGACCTAGGATGTGATCAATTCTGGAGAATGTTCCATGGGCACTAGAGAAGAATGTGTATTCGTTTGCTTTGGGATGGAATGTTCCGAATATGTCTGTGAAGTCCATTTGGTCCAGTGTGTCATTTAAAGTCTTTATTTCCTTGTTGATCTTTTGCTTAGATGATCTGTCCATTTCAGCCAGAGGGGTGTTAAAGTCCCCCACTATTATTGTATTGTTGTCGATGTGTTTCTTTGCTTTTGTTATTAATTGCCTTATATATTTGGCTGCTCCTATGTTCGGGGCATAGATATTTACAATTGTTAGATCTTCTTGTTGGATAGACCCTTTAAGTAGGATATAGTGTCCTTCCTCATCTCTTATTACAGTCTTTGTTTTAAAACCTAGTTTGTCTGATATAAGGATTGCCACCCCAGCTTTCTTTTGGTGTCCATTAGCATGGTAAATGGTTTTCCACCCCCTCACTTTCAATCTGGGGGTGTCTTTGGGTCTAAAATGAGTCTCTTGCAGACAGCATATTGATGGGTCTTGTTTTTTAATCCAATCTGATAGCCTGTGTCTTTTGATTGGGGCATTTAGTCCATTTACATTCAGGGTAACTATTGAAAGGTATGAATTTAGTGCCATTGTATTACCTGTAAGGTGACTGTTAACTGTCTGTTGTCTGTGTTCGTTTCTGCTCTTTGCTGCTTTTAGGTTCTCTCTTTGCTTAGAGGACCCCTCTCAATATTTCTTGGAGGGCTGGTTTCGTGTTTGCAAATTCCTTTAGTTTTTGTTTGTTCTGGAAGCTTTTTATCTCTCCTTCTATTTTCAATGATAGCCTAGCTGGATATAGTATTCTTGGCTGCATATTTTTCTCGTTTAGTGCTCTGAAGTTATCTTGCCAGTCCTTTCTGGCCTGCCAGGTCTCTGTGGATAGGTCTGTTGCCAATCTAATGTTTCGACCATTGTAGGTTACATATCTCTTCTCCCGAGCTGCTTTCAGGATTTTCTCTTTGTCTCTGAGACTCGTAAGTTTTACTATTAGATGTCGGGGTGTTGACCTATTATTATTGATTTTGAGAGGGGTTCTCTGTGCCTCCTGGATTTTAATGCCTGTTTCCTTCCTCACATTAGGGAAGTTCTCTGCTATAATTTGCTCCAATATACCTTCTGCCCCTCTCTCTGTCTCTTCTTCTTCTGGGATCCCAATTATTCTAATGTTGTTTCGTCTTATCATATCACTTATCTCTCGAATTCTGCCCTCGTGATCCTGTAGTTGTTTCTCTCTCTTTTTCTCAGCCTCTTTATTTTCCATCATTTGGTCTTCTATATCGCTGATTCTCTCTTCTGCCTCATTTATCCTAGCATTTAGTGCCCCCATTTTTTATTGCACCTCATCAATAGCCTTTTTGATTTCGATTTGGTTAGATTTTAGTTCTTTTATTTCTCCCGAAAGGGTTTCTCTAATAACTTCCACGCTTCTCTCAAGCCAGCTAGTATCTTTAAAGTCATGATTCTGAACTCTAGGTCCGACATCGTACTAGTGTCCGTATTGAGTAGGTCCCTACCTCTTGTTCTTTTTGCTGAGGTGATTTCTTTCGTCTTGTCATTTTGTCCAGAGGAGAATAGATGAATGAGAGAACAAAATGCTAACAGGTTTACAACGTCCTCAGCAAATATACTGTATACAAATCAGAAAAGACCTGAAACCAGGGGGAAAAAAAAGGGAAAGAAAGAAAAAAGAAAGAGAAAAAGAAAAAAAAAAGATAAAAACAAAAACAAAACAATACAAAAAAGACAGAATATGATCAAATATGATCAGGCTAGTGCATAGATCAGTGCCACACACTAGATTTTGGGCGTATTTTGGTCTGTTAGAAAAAAGTGCCTCCTAAAATTTTAAAGGAAGAAAGACATATATGTACAAAATAAGGGTTGATACAATGAAGGGATGGAAGATGACTGTAAAGATGAAAATTATAAAAGATTTTATAAAAGGACTTGGTAAGATAAGTTGTTTGAAAAAAGAAAGAGGATGTAAGAAAAAATAAAAGGAAAAAGGGAGAGAATGTGATCAGGCAGGAGACTAGAACAAAGCCATACACTAGTGATTTAGGGTATATTTTGATCTGTTAGAAGAAACTGTACCTCAAAATTTTAAAGAGAGAACAACTTATATATATATGCCAAAAATAAGGGTATCTACTATGAAGGGATAAAATATGACTCTAAAAATGAAAAATAAAAAATGTTTTTTTTTTTTTCTAAAAGAGGGATTGATAAGATGTTGGTTGAAAAAGGGAAAAAGAAAAATAAATAAAAAGTCAACAAAAATTAACTTTGATGAAATAATGAATCATGGTAAAAAAAAAAAAAAAGAAAGCCATGAATCTATGTGCAGTATTCCCCTAGCGCTGGAGTTCTCCTCTTCTCCTTGATCGATCAACTTGGTCTTGGCTTGCTGGCTGTTTGTGTTGATCTTCTGGGGGAGGGGCCTGTTGCTGTGGTTTCCAAATGTCTTTGCCGGAGGCAGAATTGCCCCGCCCTTGTCGGTCCGGGCTAAGGAAGCTGCTCCGGTTTGCTCTCAGGAGCTTTTGTTCCCTGCAAGCTCTCGGTACAGCTTTGGAGGACCAGGGCAGAAATGGTGGCCTCCCAATCTCCACTCGGAGGAGCTGAGAACTCGGGGCCCCGCTCCTCAGTGTGCCCCCAGAGAAAAGCAGTCACTTCCGTGTCCCCGGTCTCCGGCCGCACTCCGTGCTCACCCGGCCTGTGATGGAGCCTTGCTATCTCTGGCACCCGACCCCGTGCGGAGTCTCCAAACCCAGCAGATCCCTGCAGTGCGTTCCCGCACCGCTCCTCCCCGGGAAGGAAGGGGAGTCTCCCCGGATCTGCTGCTTGTTGGGTCCCTGCTGGGGGAGCCGTGCCCCGAATGGGCCGCAGATCACAGTTTATGGCAACCCCGAGCTGAGAGCCCGCGACTCTGCTCCGTATCTGCAGCCGGCTTCCCTGCTCTGATACCTGGGAGCTCTGGCGCACTGAGGCACCCCCGGTCTCTCTGTGACCCCAAGGGTCCTGAGACCACACTGTTCCGGGAGGATTCCACCGACCGCTTAGCCACTGCAGCGACGTCCCTCCGCCGAGCCAACTTCTAAAAGGTCCGATTTTGTGCTCCGCGGCTCTATCACTTGCCAGAAGCGGCCAGCGGAGGCCCCTCCCCCGCCGTCTATCCTCCCGAATATCGCCTCGGATTCACTTCTCCGCACGCCCTACCTTCCAGTAAGTGGTCGCTTCTCTGTTCAGAGAGTTGTTGCTACTCTCCTGTTCGATCTCCTGTTGAGTTCGTAGGTGTTCCGAATGGTTTGATCCCTATTCAGCTGAATTCCTGAGACCAGACGAAATCTAGGTCTCCTACTCCTCCGCCATCTTGCTCCGCCTCTCCCTATGCGCGGCATTCTGGCATGAACGTGTGAAGAAGGCATAAAGAATGTGCCGTGCCCTGTGACGGTGCTTGACCAACCGCTTGTGAAGAAGTCTTCCCGCAGCTATCATATTGTTTCAGGAAGATAAAAGTGTTTTCTGCAGTGGGTGTGAAGGCATGAGGGACGTACCCTAGAGTTAGCCGTCCGTTCCGAATGTGTCTACTGTCGTTCCATGAAGAAGGATGAGTATGGAAATGTATGATGTGAGGAAGCATAAGGAGGATGGCCTACGGGTGTTTAACTCTAAGAACAAATCTAGAGGGTTGCCGTCCGTCGACGACCCGCTCTTTCCCTACGGGTGGAAGCACCTGGTTACAACTTAGTGCGAACGAAAGGAGACGGAAAGCGCGATACACTACGGCGAGGAACACGTTGTGCGGAGCGTTTCTGTCCACGAAAGTCTTGTGTCATGAGGTTGGAAGGGCCTTCAAATGTACGTGAGCTCGCCTCAGCAGCGCCTTGCACTGAACTCAGAGAAACAACGCCACGTCCAACACGATTTCGGGCTAACCTCTTGGTTCGGGAAGCATGAATCCGTTGGAGATGTATGTGTAAGTGTCTGACACTCGGCTCTCAAGGAACAAAACGGTAGAGAAATCGCCTTTCCACTACCATCTCCAGGGAAGAAGATGGAGGAAGGTTCCGACGTTAAAAGCGAAGGCACAAGTACTGTGCCATATACCACTGCTTGAGAACGAACTTGTGTCGAAAGCTTCTCCCAACTCAGATCTTGTTTCGGGAAGATAGAAGCGTTGTCATTACTTTGTGTGGAAACGCAAGGAAAACGCCACACGCTGAATGGTGAAGAAAAATGTGGGTCGAATGTGACCACCATCACACTAGTAGTCCCCTAGAGAGGAGTGTGTCTGGAAATGGGAGGAAGCGTAAGGAACGTGCTATACACCTAAGTCTAAGAAACAACGCTGTGGCGGTGCGGTCCTTCGACTGCCATCTGCTTTGCTAAGGCACGAAGCGGGTTGAAGCAAAGTGTGAAAGAATCCGGAGGGGAAGGAAGAGAGATATACCTTACTCGCGGAACAAATTCTTATGGAGGGCTTTTCTCAACGAACACCATGTGTCACGACGCTGGAAGGGTGTTCAAATGTATGCGCCTTCGCCAAAGGAAAGGCATACACGAATCTCTGCGAAGCCAGTCTGTGTCAAACGCGACTTCGAGCTTCCATCTGGGTTCCCGCGGAATCCCTAGTCACAAAATGTACGTGTGGAATCCTACACGAAGGGAGTGCTCTTCAGTCTGAAGAAACACCATTCCCGAGAAACCGTGTGTCTACTAACATCTTCCCTGAAAATGGTAGGCTTTTCCCATGGAAGTGTGAAATCGCAAGGAATGGGCCCCATGCCTGTGCTACAGAAGTCCTTGGTGTCGAAAGTCTGTCGCCATTCAAATCCTGTTCCGTGAGAAGTGTTTTCAAGAGTAGGAGTGAGAGCAGATGGAAAAGGACACGGTTTTACGTGTGAGAAGGAAATCCGTCAAGAAAGCCATACACGGAAGGATGAGAAACACTTTAGCATGAAATGGGGCAGGCACCTAGAATGGGCCCTGTGACGATGCTTGAGAAACCACTTGTAAAGAAGGCTTCCCTCAACTATCATATCGTTTCAGTAAGAGGAAACTGTTTTCCGTAGTGGGTGTGAAGGCGTAAGGGACATCGGCTCGACTCAGCTCTCCGTTTCGAATTGGCCTACTGTCGTGGACATGAAGAAGGGTGTGTATGGAGATGGATGATGTGCGGAAGCCTAAGGAAGATGGCATACGTCTGTTAAACTCTAAGAACAAATCTCGAGGGTTGCCGTCCTTCGACTACCACCTCTTTTCGTAAGGATGGAAGCAGCTTGGGAAAGCTAGCGTGAACGAAAAGCGATGGAACGCGCGATCCTCTACAGGGAGGAACACGTTGTGCGGAGGGTTTCTGTCCATCAAGTCCTGTGTCATGGAGGTGGATGGGTCTTCAAATGCACGTGGGCTCGTCTCAGTAGTAGTAGCCTTACACTGAATTCTGAGAAACGAGGCCATGTCCAACAGGCTTTCGTGCTTACATCTGGGTTCTTGAAGAAAAAAGCCTTTGGAGATATGAGTGTTGCTATATAAGGTAAGGGTCTTACACTCACCTCTCAAAGAACAAAACGGTAGGGAAATAGTCTTTGCACTGCCACCTACAGGGAAGAAGATGGAAGAACTCTCCAACGTTAACAGTGAAGGCACAACTACCGTGCCATATACCAACTGTTTGGGAAAGAGATGTGTCTAAAGCTTCTCTCAACTCAAATCTTGCTTCAGGAAGATAGAAGCGTTTTCAGGACTTCGTGTGAACGCGTAAGAAAAGTGCCATACGCTGAATTGTGCAGAGACATGTGGGTCGAATGCGACCACCCTCGAACCAGTTGTCCCCGAGAGAGGTGTGTGTCTGGAAATCGGGGGAAGCGTAAGGAACGAGCTCTACACTTAAGTCTAAGAAACAATGCTGTGGGGGAGCGGTCCTTCGTCTACCTTCTCCTTCCCGAAGGATCGAAGCGGCCTTGCGCCAAGTGTGAAAGGAAGCGGAGGAAAAGCCTGATATACCTTCCTCGTGGAACAACATTTATGGAGGGCTTCGCCCAATGGGCACCATGGGTCACGACGCCTGAAGGGTTTTCCAAATGGACGTGAGTTCGCCAGAGGAAAGCCACAGACTCAGCTGCGCGAAACAAGTCTGAGTCAAACCCGACTTCGAGCTTACGACTGGCGTCACGGGGACATCATAGTCACAACAGGTATTTGTTGAATCCGAAACAGGCGGCGTGCACTTCAGTCTGAGGAAACAGAGAAACCGTGTTTCTACTAACATCTTCCCTGAAAATGCTTGTCTATTCCAATGTAAGTGTGGCAGCGCAAGGCATGTGCCCCATGCCTGCGCCACAGAAATAGTTAGTGTAGATTGTCTCTCCCGATTCAAACCTTGTTCCGTGAGGAATGTTTCCAAGAGTATGAAAGAGAGCAGAGGGGAAAGGTCATGCCTTCAAGTGGGAGAAGGAAGTCCTGGAAAGCCATACACCGACGTATGCGCGGCGTACTTTTTTTTTTTAATTTTTTTATTGTTACATTAATCACCATATATTACATCATTAGTTTTTGGTGCAGTGTTCCATGATTCATTGTTTGTTCATAACACCCAGTGCTCCATGCAGAACGTGCCCTCCTCAATACCCATCACCAGGCTAAGCCATCCCCCTACCCCCTTCCCGTCTAGAACCCTCAGTTTGTTTTTCAGAGTCCATCATCTCTCATGGTTCCTCTCCCCCTCTGACATACTCCCCTTTTCTTCCTCTCCTGTTATCTTCTTCTTTTTCTTTTTTCTTAAAATATGTTGTGTTATTTGTTTCAGAAGTACAGAACTGTGATTCAACAGTCTTGCACAATTCACAGCGCTCACCATAGCACATACCCTCCCCAATGTCTATCACCCAGCCACCCCATCCCTCCCACCCCCAACCACTCCAGTAACACTCAGTTTCTTTCCTGAGATTAAGAATTCCTCATATCAGTGAGGTCATGTGATACATGTCTTTCTCTGATTGACTTATTTCCCTCAGCACAACAGCCTCCAGTTCCATCCACGTCGTTGCAAATGGCAAGATCTCATTCCTTTTGATGGCTGCATAATATTCCATTGTGTATATGTAGCCCATCTTCTTTATCCATTCATCTGTCGATGGGCATCTTGGCTCTTTCCACAGTTTGGCTATGGTGGACATTGCTGCTATAAACATTGGGGTACACGTACCCCTTCGGGTCCCTACATTTGTATCTTTGTGGTAAATACCCAGTAGTGCAATTGCTGGATCGAACGGTAGCTCTAATTTCAACTGTTTGAGGAGCCTCCATACTGTTTTCCAGAGGGGTTGCACCAGCTTGCATTCCCACCAACAGTGTAGGAGGGTTCCCCTGTCTCCACATCCCCGCCAACATCTGTCGTTCCCTGACTTGTTAATTTTAGCCATTCTGACGGGTGTGAGGTGGTATCTCATTGAGGTTTTGATTTGGATTTCCCTGATGCCGAGCGACGTTGAGCACTTTGTCATGTGCCTGTTGGCCATTTGGATGTCTTCTTTGGAAAAATGTCTGTTCATGTCTTCTGCCCATTTCTTGATTGGATTATTTGTTCTTTGGGTTTTGAGTTTGATAAGTTCTTTATAGATTTTGGATACTAGCCCTTTATCTGATATGTCATTTGCAAATATTTTCTCCCATTCTGTCGGTTGTCTTTTGGTTTTGTGGACTGTTTCTTTTGCTGTGCAAAAGCTTTTTATCTTGATGAAATCCCAATAGTTCATTTTTGCCCTGGCTTCCCGTGCCTTTGGCGATGTTTCTAGGAAGAAGTTGCTGCGGCTAAGGTCGAAAAGGTTGCTACCTGTGTTCTCCTTTAGGATTTTGATGGACTCCTGTCTCACGTTTAGGTCTTTCAACCATTTGGAGTCTATTTTTGTGTGTGGTGTAAGGAAATGGTCCAGTTTCATTCTTCTGCATGTGGCTGCCCAATTTTCCCAACACCATTTGTTGAAGAGACTGTCTCTTTTCCATTGGACGTTCTTTCCTGCTTTGTCAAAGATAAGTTGACCATAGAGTTGAGGGTCCATTTCTGGGCTCTCGATTCTGTTCCATTGATCGATGTGTCTGTTTTTGTGCCAGTACCATACTGTCTTGATGATGACAGCTTTGTAATAGAGCTGGAAGTCCGGAATTGTGATGCCGCCAGCTTTGCTTTTCTTTTTCAGTATTCCTCTGGCTCTTCTGGGTCTCTTCTGGTTCCATACAAATTTTAGGATTATTTGATCCATTTCTTTGAAAAAAGTGGATGGTATTTTGATGGGGATTGCATTGAATGTGTAGATTGCTCTAGGTAGCATTGACATCTTCACAATGTTGATTCTCCCAATCCATGAGCATGGAACGTTTTTCCATTTCTTTGCGTCTTCTTCAATTTCTTTCATGAGTATTTTATAGTTTTCTGAGTACAGATCCTTTGCCTCTTTGGTTAGATTTATTCCTAGGTATCTAATGGTTTTGGGTGCAATCGTAAATGGGATCGACTCCTTGATTTGTCTCTCTTCTGTCTTGTTGTTGGTGTATAGGAATGCCACTGATTTCTGTGCATTGATTTTATATCCTGCTACTTGACTGAATTCCTGTATGAGTTCTAGCAGTTTTGGGGTGGAGTCTTTTGGGTTTTCCACATACAGTATCATATCATCTGCAAAGAGTGAGAGTTTGACTTCCTCTTTGCCGATTTGGATGCCTTTGATTTCTTTTTGTTGTCTAATTGCTGTGGCTAGGACTTCTAATACTATGTTGAATAGCAGTGGTGAGAGTGGACGTCCCTGCCGCGTTCCTGACCTTAGGGGGAAAGCTCTCAGCCTTTCCCCATTGAGAATGATATTCGCTGTAGGTTTTTCATAGATGGCTTTTATGATATTGAGGTATGTACCCTCTATCCCTATACTCTGAAGAGTTTTGATCAAGAAAGGATGCTGTACTTTGTCAAAAGCTTTTTCTGCATCTATTGAGAGGATCATATGATTCTTGTTCTTTCTTTTGTTAATGTATTGTATCACGTTGATTGATTTGCGGATGTTGAACCAGCCTTGCAGCCCAGGGATAAATCCCACTTGGTCGTGGTGAATAATCCTTTTAATGTACTGTTGGATCCTATTGGCTAGTATTTTGGGGAGAATTTTTGCATCCATGTTCATCAAGGATATCGGTCTGTAATTCTCTTTTTTGATGGGGTCTTTGTCTGGTTTTGGGATCAAGGTAATGCTGGCCTCATAAAATGAGTTTGGAAGTTTCCCTTCCATTTCTATTTTTTGGAACAGTTTCAGGAGAATAGGTATTAATTCTTCTTGAAATGTCTGATAGAATTCCCCTGGGAAGCCATCTGGCCCTGGGCTTTTGTTTCTTGGGAGCTTTTTGATGACTGTTTCAATTTCCTTAGTGGTTATAGGTCTGTTCAGGTTTTCTATTTCTTCCTGGTTCAATTTTGGTAGTTGATACATCTCTAGGAATGCACCCATTTCTTCCACGTTATCTAATTTGCTGGCATAGTGTTGCTCATAATATGTTCTTATAATTGTTTGTATTTCTTTGGTGTTGGTTGTGACCTCTCCTCTTTCATTCATGATTTTGTTGATTTGGGTCATTTCTCTTTTCTTTTTGATCAGTCTGGCCAGGGGTTTATCGATCTTGTTAATTCTTTCAAAGAACCAGCTCCTAGTTTCGTTGATCTGTTCTACTGTTCTTTTGGTTTCTAGTTCATTGATTTCTGCTCTGATCTTTATGATTTCTCTTCTCCTGCTGGGTTTAGGCTTTATTTGCTGTTCTTTCTCCAGCTCCTTTAGGTGTAGGGTTAGGTTGTGTATTTGAGACCTTTCTTGTTTCTTGAGAAAGGCTTGTATTGCTATATACTTTCCTCTCAGGACTGCCTTTGCTGTATCCCAAAGATTTTGAACAGTTGTGTTTTCATTTTCATTGGTTTCCATGAATTTTTTTATTTCTTCTTTAATTTCTTGGTTGACCCATTCATTCTTTAGTAGGATGCTCTTTAGCCTCCATGTATTTGAGTTCTTTCCGACTTTCCTCTTGTGGTTGAGTTCTAGTTTCAAAGCATTGTGGTCTGAAAATATGCAGGGAATGATCCCAATCTTTTGGTACCGATTGAGACCTGATTTGTGACCTAGGATGTGATCAATTCTGGAGAATGTTCCATGGGCACTAGAGAAGAATGTGTATTCGTTTGCTTTGGGATGGAATGTTCCGAATATGTCTGTGAAGTCCATTTGGTCCAGTGTGTCATTTAAAGTCTTTATTTCCTTGTTGATCTTTTGCTTAGATGATCTGTCCATTTCAGCCAGAGGGGTGTTAAAGTCCCCCACTATTATTGTATTGTTGTCGATGTGTTTCTTTGCTTTTGTTATTAATTGCCTTATATAATTGGCTGCTCCTATGTTCGGGGCATAGATATTTACAATTGTTAGATCTTCTTGTTGGATAGACCCTTTAAGTAGGATATAGTGTCCTTCCTCATCTCTTATTACAGTCTTTGTTTTAAAACCTAGTTTGTCTGATATAAGGATTGCCACCCCAGCTTTCTTTTGGTGTCCATTAGCATGGTAAATGGTTTTCCACCCCCTCACTTTCAATCTGGGGGTGTCTTTGGGTCTAAAATGAGTCTCTTGCAGACAGCATATTGATGGGTCTTGTTTTTTAATCCAATCTGATAGCCTGTGTCTTTTGATTGGGGCATTTAGCCCATTTACATTCAGGGTAACTATTGAAAGGTATGAATTTAGTGCCATTGTATTACCTGTAAGGTGACTGTTAACTGTCTGTTGTCTGTGTTCGTTTCTGCTCTTTGCTGCTTTTAGGTTCTCTCTTTGCTTAGAGGACCCCTCTCAATATTTCTTGGAGGGCTGGTTTCGTGTTTGCAAATTCCTTTAGTTTTTGTTTGTTCTGGAAGCTTTTTATCTCTCCTTCTATTTTCAATGATAGCCTAGCTGGATATAGTATTCTTGGCTGCATATTTTTCTCGTTTAGTGCTCTGAAGTTATCTTGCCAGTCCTTTCTGGCCTGCCAGGTCTCTGTGGATAGGTCTGTTGCCAATCTAATGTTTCGACCATTGTAGGTTACATATCTCTTCTCCCGAGCTGCTTTCAGGATTTTCTCTTTGTCTCTGAGACTCGTAAGTTTTACTATTAGATGTCGGGGTGTTGACCTATTATTATTGATTTTGAGAGGGGTTCTCTGTGCCTCCTGGATTTTAATGCCTGTTTCCTTCCTCACATTAGGGAAGTTCTCTGCTATAATTTGCTCCAATATACCTTCTGCCCCTCTCTCTGTCTCTTCTTCTTCTGGGATCCCAATTATTCTAATGTTGTTTCGTCTTATCATATCACTTATCTCTCGAATTCTGCCCTCGTGATCCTGTAGTTGTTTCTCTCTCTTTTTCTCAGCCTCTTTATTTTCCATCATTTGGTCTTCTATATCGCTGATTCTCTCTTCTGCCTCATTTATCCTAGCATTTAGTGCCCCCATTTTTGATTGCACCTCATCAATAGCCTTTTTGATTTCGATTTGGTTAGATTTTAGTTCTTTTATTTCTCCAGAAAGGGTTTCTCTAATAACTTCCACGCTTCTCTCAAGCCAGCTAGTATCTTTAAAGTCATGATTCTGAACTCTAGGTCCGACATCGTACTAGTGTCCGTATTGAGTAGGTCCCTGGCTGACGGTACTACCTCTTGTTCTTTTTGCTGAGGTGATTTCTTTCGTCTTGTCATTTTGTCCAGAGGAGAATAGATGAATGAGAGAACAAAATGCTAACAGGTTTACAACGTCCTCAGCAAATATACTGTATACAAATCAGAAAAGACCTGAAACCAGGGGGAAAAAAAAGGGAAAGAAAGAAAAAAGAAAGAGAAAAAGAAAAAAAAAAGATAAAAACAAAAACAAAACAATACAAAAAAAGACAGAATATGATCAAATATGATCAGGCTAGTGCATAGATCAGTGCCACACACTAGATTTTGGGCGTATTTTGGTCTGTTAGAAAAAAGTGCCTCCTAAAATTTTAAAGGAAGAAAGACATATATGTACAAAATAAGGGTTGATACAATGAAGGGATGGAAGATGACTGTAAAGATGAAAAATATAAAAGATTTTATAAAAGGACTTGGTAAGATGAGTTGTTTGAAAAAAGAAAGAAGATGTAAGAAAAAAAAAAAGGAAAAAGGGAGAGAATGTGATCAGGCAGGAGACTAGAACAAAGCCATACACTAGTGATTTAGGGTATATTTTGATCTGTTAGAAGAAACTGTACCTCAAAATTTTAAAGAGAGAACAACTTATATATATATGCCAAAAATAAGGGTATCTACTATGAAGGGATAAAATATGACTCTAAAAATGAAAAATAAAAAATGTTTTTTTTTTTCTAAAAGAGGGATTGATAAGATGTTGGTTGAAAAAGGGAAAAAGAAAAATAAAAAAAAAGTCAACAAAAATTAACTTTGATGAAATAATGAATCATGGTAAAAAAAAAAAAAAAAGAAAGCCATGAATCTATGTGCAGTATTCCCCTAGCGCTGGAGTTCTCCTCTTCTCCTTGATCGATCAACTTGGTCTTGGCTTGCTGGCTGTTTGTGTTGATCTTCTGGGGGAGGGGCCTGTTGCTGTGGTTTCCAAATGTCTTTGCCGGAGGCAGAATTGCCCCGCCCTTGTCGGTCCGGGCTAAGGAAGCTGCTCCGGTTTGCTCTCAGGAGCTTTTGTTCCCTGCAAGCTCTCGGTACAGCTTTGGAGGACCAGGGCAGAAATGGTGGCCTCCCAATCTCCACTCGGAGGAGCTGAGAACTCGGGGCCCCGCTCCTCAGTGTGCCCCCAGAGAAAAGCAGTCACTTCCGTGTCCCCGGTCTCCGGCCGCACTCCGTGCTCACCCGGCCTGTGATGGAGCGTTGCTATCTCTGGCACCCGACCCCGCGCGGAGTCTCCAAACCCAGCAGATCCCTGCAGTGCGTTCCCGCACCGCTCCTCCCCGGGAAGGAAGGGGAGTCTCCCCGGATCTGCTGCTTGTTGGGTCCCTGCTGGGGGAGCCGTGCCCCGAATGGGCCGCAGATCACAGTTTATGGCAACCCCGAGCTGAGAGCCCGCGACTCTGCTCCGTATCTGCAGCCGGCTTCCCTGCTCTGATACCTGGGAGCTCTGGCGCACTCAGGCACCCCCGGTCTCTCTGTGACCCCAAGGGTCCTGAGACCACACTGTCCCGGGAGGATTCCACCCACCGCTTAGCCACTGCAGCGACGTCCCTCCGCCGAGCCAACTTCTAAAAGGTCCGATTTTGTGCTCCGCGGCTCTATCACTTGCCAGAAGCGGCCAGCGGAGGCCCCTCCCCCGCCGTCTATCCTCCCGAATATCGCCTCGGATTCACTTCTCCGCACGCCCTACCTTCCAGTAAGTGGTCGCTTCTCTGTTCAGAGAGTTGTTGCTACTCTCCTGTTCGATCTCCTGTTGAGTTCGTAGGTGTTCCGAATGGTTTGATCCCTATTCAGCTGAATTCCTGAGACCAGACGAAATCTAGGTCTCCTACTCCTCCGCCATCTTGCTCCGCCTCTCCCTATGCGCGGCATTCTGGCATGAACGTGTGAAGAAGGCATAAAGAATGTGCCGTGCCCTGTGACGGTGCTTGACCAACCGCTTGTGAAGAAGTCTTCCCGCAGCTATCATATTGTTTCAGGAAGATAAAAGTGTTTTCTGCAGTGGGTGTGAAGGCATGAGGGACGTACCCTAGAGTTAGCCGTCCGTTCCGAATGTGTCTACTGTCGTTCCATGAAGAAGGATGAGTATGGAAATGTATGATGTGAGGAAGCATAAGGAGGATGGCCTACGGGTGTTTAACTCTAAGAACAAATCTAGAGGGTTGCCGTCCGTCGACGACCCGCTCTTTCCCTACGGGTGGAAGCACCTGGTTACAACTTAGTGCGAACGAAAGGAGACGGAAAGCGCGATACACTACGGCGAGGAACACGTTGTGCGGAGCGTTTCTGTCCACGAAAGTCTTGTGTCATGAGGTTGGAAGGGCCTTCAAATGTACGTGAGCTCGCCTCAGCAGCGCCTTGCACTGAACTCAGAGAAACAACGCCACGTCCAACACGATTTCGGGCTAACCTCTTGGTTCGGGAAGCATGAATCCGTTGGAGATGTATGTGTAAGTGTCTGACACTCGGCTCTCAAGGAACAAAACGGTAGAGAAATCGCCTTTCCACTACCATCTCCAGGGAAGAAGATGGAGGAAGGTTCCGACGTTAAAAGCGAAGGCACAAGTACTGTGCCATATACCACTGCTTGAGAACGAACTTGTGTCGAAAGCTTCTCCCAACTCAGATCTTGTTTCGGGAAGATAGAAGCGTTGTCATTACTTTGTGTGGAAACGCAAGGAAAACGCCACACGCTGAATGGTGAAGAAAAATGTGGGTCGAATGTGACCACCATCACAC
Organism: Eumetopias jubatus; assembly: GCF_037043125.1. NCBI lineage: Eukaryota > Metazoa > Chordata > Mammalia > Carnivora > Otariidae > Eumetopias > Eumetopias jubatus. Next base: position 26,840 of record NW_028275017.1, read on the forward strand.
TAGTAGTCCCCTAGAGAGGAGTGTGTCTGGAAATGGGAGGAAGCGTAAGGAACGTGCTATACACCTAAGTCTAAGAAACAACGCTGTGGCGGTGCGGTCCTTCGACTGCCATCTGCTTTGCTAAGGCACGAAGCGGGTTGAAGCAAAGTGTGAAAGAATCCGGAGGGGAAGGAAGAGAGATATACCTTACTCGCGGAACAAATTCTTATGGAGGGCTTTTCTCAACGAACACCATGTGTCACGACGCTGGAAGGGTGTTCAAATGTATGCGCCTTCGCCAAAGGAAAGGCATACACGAATCTCTGCGAAGCCAGTCTGTGTCAAACGCGACTTCGAGCTTCCATCTGGGTTCCCGCGGAATCCCTAGTCACAAAATGTACGTGTGGAATCCTACACGAAGGGAGTGCTCTTCAGTCTGAAGAAACACCATTCCCGAGAAACCGTGTGTCTACTAACATCTTCCCTGAAAATGGTAGGCTTTTCCCATGGAAGTGTGAAATCGCAAGGAATGGGCCCCATGCCTGTGCTACAGAAGTCCTTGGTGTCGAAAGTCTGTCGCCATTCAAATCCTGTTCCGTGAGAAGTGTTTTCAAGAGTAGGAGTGAGAGCAGATGGAAAAGGACACGGTTTTACGTGTGAGAAGGAAATCCGTCAAGAAAGCCATACACGGAAGGATGAGAAACACTTTAGCATGAAATGGGGCAGGCACCTAGAATGGGCCCTGTGACGATGCTTGAGAAACCACTTGTAAAGAAGGCTTCCCTCAACTATCATATCGTTTCAGTAAGAGGAAACTGTTTTCTGTAGTGGGTGTGAAGGCGTAAGGGACATCGGCTCGACTCAGCTCTCCGTTTCGAATTGGCCTACTGTCGTGGACATGAAGAAGGGTGTGTATGGAGATGGATGATGTGCGGAAGCCTAAGGAAGATGGCATACGTCTGTTAAACTCTAAGAACAAATCTCGAGGGTTGCCGTCCTTCGACTACCACCTCTTTTCGTAAGGATGGAAGCAGCTTGGGAAAGCTAGCGTGAACGAAAAGCGATGGAACGCGCGATCCTCTACAGGGAGGAACACGTTGTGCGGAGGGTTTCTGTCCATCAAGTCCTGTGTCATGGAGGTGGATGGGTCTTCAAATGCACGTGGGCTCGTCTCAGTAGTAGTAGCCTTACACTGAATTCTGAGAAACGAGGCCATGTCCAACAGGCTTTCGTGCTTACATCTGGGTTCTTGAAGAAAGAAGCCTTTGGAGATATGAGTGTTGCTATATAAGGTAAGGGTCTTACACTCACCTCTCAAAGAACAAAACGGTAGGGAAATAGTCTTTGCACTGCCACCTACAGGGAAGAAGATGGAAGAACTCTCCAACGTTAACAGTGAAGGCACAACTACCGTGCCATATACCAACTGTTTGGGAAAGAGATGTGTCTAAAGCTTCTCTCAACTCAAATCTTGCTTCAGGAAGATAGAAGCGTTTTCAGGACTTCGTGTGAACGCGTAAGAAAAGTGCCATACGCTGAATTGTGCAGAGACATGTGGGTCGAATGAGACCACCCTCGAACCAGTTGTCCCCGAGAGAGGTGTGTGTCTGGAAATCGGGGGAAGCGTAAGGAACGAGCTCTACACTTAAGTCTAAGAAACAATGCTGTGGAGGAGCGGTCCTTCGTCTACCTTCTCCTTCCCGAAGGATCGAAGCGGCCTTGCGCCAAGTGTGAAAGGAAGCGGAGGAAAAGCCTGATATACCTTCCTCGTGGAACAACATTTATGGAGGGCTTCGCCCAATGGGCACCATGGGTCACGACGCCTGAAGGGTTTTCCAAATGGACGTGAGTTCGCCAGAGGAAAGCCACAGACTCAGCTGCGCGAAACAAGTCTGAGTCAAACCCGACTTCGAGCTTACGACTGGCGTCACGGGGACATCATAGTCACAACAGGTATTTGTTGAATCCGAAACAGGCGGCGTGCACTTCAGTCTGAGGAAACAGAGAAACCGTGTTTCTACTAACATCTTCCCTGAAAATGCTTGTCTATTCCAATGGAAGTGTGGCAGCGCAAGGCATGTGCCCCATGCCTGCGCCACAGAAATAGTTAGTGTAGATTGTCTCTCCCGATTCAAACCTTGTTCCGTGAGGAATGTTTCCAAGAGTATGAAAGAGAGCAGAGGGGAAAGGTCATGCCTTCAAGTGGGAGAAGGAAGTCCTGGAAAGCCATACACCGACGTATGCGCGGCATACTTTTTTTTTTTAATTTTTTTATTGTTACATTAATCACCATATATTACATCATTAGTTTTTGGTGCAGTGTTCCATGATTCATTGTTTGTTCATAACACCCTGTGCTCCATGCAGAACGTGCCCTCCTCAATACCCATCACCAGGCTAAGCCATCCCCCTACCCCCTTCCCGTCTAGAACCCTCAGTTTGTTTTTCAGAGTCCATCATCTCTCATGGTTCCTCTCCCCCTCTGACATACTCCCCTTTTCTTCCTCTCCTGTTATCTTCTTCTTTTTCTTTTTTCTTAAAATATGTTGTGTTATTTGTTTCAGAAGTACAGAACTGTGATTCAACAGTCTTGCACAATTCACAGCGCTCACCATAGCACATACCCTCCCCAATGTCTATCACCCAGCCACCCCATCCCTCCCACCCCCAACCACTCCAGTAACACTCAGTTTCTTTCCTGAGATTAAGAATTCCTCATATCAGTGAGGTCATGTGATACATGTCTTTCTCTGATTGACTTATTTCCCTCAGCACAACAGCCTCCAGTTCCATCCACGTCGTTGCAAATGGCAAGATCTCATTCCTTTTGATGGCTGCATAATATTCCATTGTGTATATGTAGCCCATCTTCTTTATCCATTCATCTGTCGATGGGCATCTTGGCTCTTTCCACAGTTTGGCTATGGTGGACATTGCTGCTATAAACATTGGGGTACACGTACCCCTTCGGGTCCCTACATTTGTATCTTTGTGGTAAATACCCAGTAGTGCAATTGCTGGATCGAACGGTAGCTCTAATTTCAACTGTTTGAGGAGCCTCCATACTGTTTTCCAGAGGGGTTGCACCAGCTTGCATTCCCACCAACAGTGTAGGAGGGTTCCCCTGTCTCCACATCCCCGCCAACATCTGTCGTTCCCTGACTTGTTAATTTTAGCCATTCTGACGGGTGTGAGGTGGTATCTCATTGAGGTTTTGATTTGGATTTCCCTGATGCCGAGCGATGTTGAGCACTTTGTCATGTGCCTGTTGGCCATTTGGATGTCTTCTTTGGAAAAATGTCTGTTCATGTCTTCTGCCCATTTCTTGATTGGATTATTTGTTCTTTGGGTTTTGAGTTTGATAAGTTCTTTATAGATTTTGGATACTAGCCCTTTATCTGATATGTCATTTGCAAATATTTTCTCCCATTCTGTCGGTTGTCTTTTGGTTTTGTGGACTGTTTCTTTTGCTGTGCAAAAGCTTTTTATCTTGATGAAATCCCAATAGTTCATTTTTGCCCTGGCTTCCCGTGCCTTTGGCGATGTTTCTAGGAAGAAGTTGCTGCGGCTAAGGTCGAAAAGGTTGCTACCTGTGTTCTCCTTTAGGATTTTGATGGACTCCTGTCTCACGTTTAGGTCTTTCAACCATTTGGAGTCTATTTTTGTGTGTGGTGTAAGGAAATGGTCCAGTTTCATTCTTCTGCATGTGGCTGCCCAATTTTCCCAACACCATTTGTTGAAGAGACTGTCTCTTTTCCATTGGACGTTCTTTCCTGCTTTGTCAAAGATAAGTTGACCATAGAGTTGAGGGTCCATTTCTGGGCTCTCGATTCTGTTCCATTGATCGATGTGTCTGTTTTTGTGCCAGTACCATACTGTCTTGATGATGACAGCTTTGTAATAGAGCTGGAAGTCCGGAATTGTGATGCCGCCAGCTTTGCTTTTCTTTTTCAGTATTCCTCTGGCTCTTCTGGGTCTCTTCTGGTTCCATACAAATTTTAGGATTATTTGATCCATTTCTTTGAAAAAAGTGGATGGTATTTTGATGGGGATTGCATTGAATGTGTAGATTGCTCTAGGTAGCATTGACATCTTCACAATGTTGATTCTCCCAATCCATGAGCATGGAACGTTTTTCCATTTCTTTGCGTCTTCTTCAATTTCTTTCATGAGTATTTTATAGTTTTCTGAGTACAGATCCTTTGCCTCTTTGGTTAGATTTATTCCTAGGTATCTAATGGTTTTGGGTGCAATCGTAAATGGGATCGACTCCTTGATTTGTCTCTCTTCTGTCTTGTTGTTGGTGTATAGGAATGCCACTGATTTCTGTGCATTGATTTTATATCCTGCTACTTGACTGAATTCCTGTATGAGTTCTAGCAGTTTTGGGGTGGAGTCTTTTGGGTTTTCCACATACAGTATCATATCATCTGCAAAGAGTGAGAGTTTGACTTCCTCTTTGCCGATTTGGATGCCTTTGATTTCTTTTTGTTGTCTAATTGCTGTGGCTAGGACTTCTAATACTATGTTGAATAGCAGTGGTGAGAGTGGACGTCCCTGCCGCGTTCCTGACCTTAGGGGGAAAGCTCTCAGCCTCTCCCCATTGAGAATGATATTCGCTGTAGGTTTTTCATAGATGGCTTTTATGATATTGAGGTATGTACCCTCTATCCCTATACTCTGAAGAGTTTTGATCAAGAAAGGATGCTGTACTTTGTCAAAAGCTTTTTCTGCATCTATTGAGAGGATCATATGATTCTTGTTCTTTCTTTTGTTAATGTATTGTATCACGTTGATTGATTTGCGGATGTTGAACCAGCCTTGCAGCCCAGGGATAAATCCCACTTGGTCGTGGTGAATAATCCTTTTAATGTACTGTTGGATCCTATTGGCTAGTATTTTGGGGAGAATTTTTGCATCCATGTTCATCAAGGATATCGGTCTGTAATTCTCTTTTTTGATGGGGTCTTTGTCTGGTTTTGGGATCAAGGTAATGCTGGCCTCATAAAATGAGTTTGGAAGTTTCCCTTCCATTTCTATTTTTTGGAACAGTTTCAGGAGAATAGGTATTAATTCTTCTTGAAATGTCTGATAGAATTCCCCTGGGAAGCCATCTGGCCCTGGGCTTTTGTTTCTTGGGAGCTTTTTGATGACTGTTTCAATTTCCTTAGTGGTTATAGGTCTGTTCAGGTTTTCTATTTCTTCCTGGTTCAATTTTGGTAGTTGATACATCTCTAGGAATGCACCCATTTCTTCCACGTTATCTAATTTGCTGGCATAGTGTTGCTCATAATATGTTCTTATAATTGTTTGTATTTCTTTGGTGTTGGTTGTGACCTCTCCTCTTTCATTCATGATTTTGTTGATTTGGGTCATTTCTCTTTTCTTTTTGATCAGTCTGGCCAGGGGTTTATCGATCTTGTTAATTCTTTCAAAGAACCAGCTCCTAGTTTCGTTGATCTGTTCTACTGTTCTTTTGGTTTCTAGTTCATTGATTTCTGCTCTGATCTTTATGATTTCTCTTCTCCTGCTGGGTTTAGGCTTTATTTGCTGTTCTTTCTCCAGCTCCTTTAGGTGTAGGGTTAGGTTGTGTATTTGAGACCTTTCTTGTTTCTTGAGAAAGGCTTGTATTGCTATATACTTTCCTCTCAGGACTGCCTTTGCTGTATCCCAAAGATTTTGAACAGTTGTGTTTTCATTTTCATTGGTTTCCATGAATTTTTTTATTTCTTCTTTAATTTCTTGGTTGACCCATTCATTCTTTAGTAGGATGCTCTTTAGCCTCCATGTATTTGAGTTCTTTCCGACTTTCCTCTTGTGGTTGAGTTCTAGTTTCAAAGCATTGTGGTCTGAAAATATGCAGGGAATGATCCCAATCTTTTGGTACCGATTGAGACCTGATTTGTGACCTAGGATGTGATCAATTCTGGAGAATGTTCCATGGGCACTAGAGAAGAATGTGTATTCGTTTGCTTTGGGATGGAATGTTCCGAATATGTCTGTGAAGTCCATTTGGTCCAGTGTGTCATTTAAAGTCTTTATTTCCTTGTTGATCTTTTGCTTAGATGATCTGTCCATTTCAGCCAGAGGGGTGTTAAAGTCCCCCACTATTATTGTATTGTTGTCGATGTGTTTCTTTGCTTTTGTTATTAATTGCCTTATATAATTGGCTGCTCCTATGTTCGGGGCATAGATATTTACAATTGTTAGATCTTCTTGTTGGATAGACCCTTTAAGTAGGATATAGTGTCCTTCCTCATCTCTTATTACAGTCTTTGTTTTAAAACCTAGTTTGTCTGATATAAGGATTGCCACCCCAGCTTTCTTTTGGTGTCCATTAGCATGGTAAATGGTTTTCCACCCCCTCACTTTCAATCTGGGGGTGTCTTTGGGTCTAAAATGAGTCTCTTGCAGACAGCATATTGATGGGTCTTGTTTTTTAATCCAATCTGATAGCCTGTGTCTTTTGATTGGGGCATTTAGCCCATTTACATTCAGGGTAACTATTGAAAGGTATGAATTTAGTGCCATTGTATTACCTGTAAGGTGACTGTTAACGGTCTGTTGTCTGTGTTCGTTTCTGCTCTTTGCTGCTTTTAGGTTCTCTCTTTGCTTAGAGGACCCCTCTCAATATTTCTTGGAGGGCTGGTTTCGTGTTTGCAAATTCCTTTAGTTTTTGTTTGTTCTGGAAGCTTTTTATCTCTCCTTCTATTTTCAATGATAGCCTAGCTGGATATAGTATTCTTGGCTGCATATTTTTCTCGTTTAGTGCTCTGAAGTTATCTTGCCAGTCCTTTCTGGCCTGCCAGGTCTCTGTGGATAGGTCTGTTGCCAATCTAATGTTTCGACCATTGTAGGTTACATATCTCTTCTCCCGAGCTGCTTTCAGGATTTTCTCTTTGTCTCTGAGACTCGTAAGTTTTACTATTAGATGTCGGGGTGTTGACCTATTATTATTGATTTTGAGAGGGGTTCTCTGTGCCTCCTGGATTTTAATGCCTGTTTCCTTCCTCACATTAGGGAAGTTCTCTGCTATAATTTGCTCCAATATACCTTCTGCCCCTCTCTCTGTCTCTTCTTCTTCTGGGATCCCAATTATTCTAATGTTGTTTCGTCTTATCATATCACTTATCTCTCGAATTCTGCCCTCGTGATCCTGTAGTTGTTTCTCTCTCTTTTTCTCAGCCTCTTTATTTTCCATCATTTGGTCTTCTATATCGCTGATTCTCTCTTCTGCCTCATTTATCCTAGCATTTAGTGCCCCCATTTTTGATTGCACCTCATCAATAGCCTTTTTGATTTCGATTTGGTTAGATTTTAGTTCTTTTATTTCTCCAGAAAGGGTTTCTCTAATAACTTCCACGCTTCTCTCAAGCCAGCTAGTATCTTTAAAGTCATGATTCTGAACTCTAGGTCCGACATCGTACTAGTGTCCGTATTGAGTAGGTCCCTGGCTGACGGTACTACCTCTTGTTCTTTTTGCTGAGGTGATTTCTTTCGTCTTGTCATTTTGTCCAGAGGAGAATAGATGAATGAGAGAACAAAATGCTAACAGGTTTACAACGTCCTCAGCAAATATACTGTATACAAATCAGAAAAGACCTGAAACCAGGGGGAAAAAAAAGGGAAAGAAAGAAAAAAGAAAGAGAAAAAGAAAAAAAAAAGATAAAAACAAAAACAAAACAATACAAAAAAAGACAGAATATGATCAAATATGATCAGGCTAGTGCATAGATCAGTGCCACACACTAGATTTTGGGCGTATTTTGGTCTGTTAGAAAAAAGTGCCTCCTAAAATTTTAAAGGAAGAAAGACATATATGTACAAAATAAGGGTTGATACAATGAAGGGATGGAAGATGACTGTAAAGATGAAAAATATAAAAGATTTTATAAAAGGACTTGGTAAGATGAGTTGTTTGAAAAAAGAAAGAAGATGTAAGAAAAAAAAAAAGGAAAAAGGGAGAGAATGTGATCAGGCAGGAGACTAGAACAAAGCCATACACTAGTGATTTAGGGTATATTTTGATCTGTTAGAAGAAACTGTACCTCAAAATTTTAAAGAGAGAACAACTTATATATATATGCCAAAAATAAGGGTATCTACTATGAAGGGATAAAATATGACTCTAAAAATGAAAAATAAAAAATGTTTTTTTTTTCTAAAAGAGGGATTGATAAGATGTTGGTTGAAAAAGGGAAAAAGAAAAATAAAAAAAAAGTCAACAAAAATTAACTTTGATGAAATAATGAATCATGGTAAAAAAAAAAAAAAAAAAGAAAGCCATGAATCTATGTGCAGTATTCCCCTAGCGCTGGAGTTCTCCTCTTCTTGATCGATCAACTTGGTCTTGGCTTGCTGGCTGTTTGTGTTGATCTTCTGGGGGAGGGGCCTGTTGCTGTGGTTTCCAAATGTCTTTGCCGGAGGCAGAATTGCCCCGCCCTTGTCGGTCCGGGCTAAGGAAGCTGCTCCGGTTTGCTCTCAGGAGCTTTTGTTCCCTGCAAGCTCTCGGTACAGCTTTGGAGGACCAGGGCAGAAATGGTGGCCTCCCAATCTCCACTCGGAGGAGCTGAGAACTCGGGGCCCCGCTCCTCAGTGTGCCCCCAGAGAAAAGCAGTCACTTCCGTGTCCCCGGTCTCCGGCCGCACTCCGTGCTCACCCGGCCTGTGATGGAGCGTTGCTATCTCTGGCACCCGACCCCGCGCCGAGTCTCCAAACCCAGCAGATCCCTGCAGTGCGTTCCCGCACCGCTCCTCCCCGGGAAGGAAGGGGAGTCTCCCCGGATCTGCTGCTTGTTGGGTCCCTGCTGGGGGAGCCGTGCCCCGAATGGGCCGCAGATCACAGTTTATGGCAACCCCGAGCTGAGAGCCCGCGACTCTGCTCCGTATCTGCAGCCGGCTTCCCTGCTCTGATACCTGGGAGCTCTGGCGCACTCAGGCACCCCCGGTCTCTCTGTGACCCCAAGGGTCCTGAGACCACACTGTCCCGGGAGGATTCCACCCACCGCTTAGCCACTGCAGCGACGTCCCTCCGCCGAGCCAACTTCTAAAAGGTCCGATTTTGTGCTCCGCGGCTCTATCACTTGCCAGAAGCGGCCAGCGGAGGCCCTTCCCCCTCCGTCTATCCTCCCGAATATCGCCTCGGATTCACTTCTCCGCACGCCCTACCTTCCAGTAAGTGGTCGCTTCTCTGTTCAGAGAGTTGTTGCTACTCTCCTGTTCGATCTCCTGTTGAGTTCGTAGGTGTTCCGAATGGTTTGATCCCTATTCAGCTGAATTCCTGAGACCAGACGAAATCTAGGTCTCCTACTCCTCCGCCATCTTGCTCCGCCTCTCCCTATGCGCGGCATTCTGGCATGAACGTGTGAAGAAGGCATAAAGAATGTGCCGTGCCCTGTGACGGTGCTTGACCAACCGCTTGTGAAGAAGTCTTCCCGCAGCTATCATATTGTTTCAGGAAGATAAAAGTGTTTTCTGCAGTGGGTGTGAAGGCATGAGGGACGTACCCTAGAGTTAGCCGTCCGTTCCGAATGTGTCTACTGTCGTTCCATGAAGAAGGATGAGTATGGAAATGTATGATGTGAGGAAGCATAAGGAGGATGGCCTACGGGTGTTTAACTCTAAGAACAAATCTAGAGGGTTGCCGTCCGTCGACGACCCGCTCTTTCCCTACGGGTGGAAGCACCTGGTTACAACTTAGTGCGAACGAAAGGAGACGGAAAGCGCGATACACTACGGCGAGGAACACGTTGTGCGGAGCGTTTCTGTCCACGAAAGTCTTGTGTCATGAGGTTGGAAGGGCCTTCAAATGTACGTGAGCTCGCCTCAGCAGCGCCTTGCACTGAACTCAGAGAAACAACGCCACGTCCAACACGATTTCGGGCTAACCTCTTGGTTCGGGAAGCATGAATCCGTTGGAGATGTATGTGTAAGTGTCTGACACTCGGCTCTCAAGGAACAAAACGGTAGAGAAATCGCCTTTCCACTACCATCTCCAGGGAAGAAGATGGAGGAAGGTTCCGACGTTAAAAGCGAAGGCACAAGTACTGTGCCATATACCACTGCTTGAGAACGAACTTGTGTCGAAAGCTTCTCCCAACTCAGATCTTGTTTCGGGAAGATAGAAGCGTTGTCATTACTTTGTGTGGAAACGCAAGGAAAACGCCACACGCTGAATGGTGAAGAAAAATGTGGGTCGAATGTGACCACCATCACACTAGTAGTCCCCTAGAGAGGAGTGTGTCTGGAAATGGGAGGAAGCGTAAGGAACGTGCTATACACCTAAGTCTAAGAAACAACGCTGTGGCGGTGCGGTCCTTCGACTGCCATCTGCTTTGCTAAGGCACGAAGCGGGTTGAAGCAAAGTGTGAAAGAATCCGGAGGGGAAGGAAGAGAGATATACCTTACTCGCGGAACAAATTCTTATGGAGGGCTTTTCTCAACGAACACCATGTGTCACGACGCTGGAAGGGTGTTCAAATGTATGCGCCTTCGCCAAAGGAAAGGCATACACGAATCTCTGCGAAGCCAGTCTGTGTCAAACGCGACTTCGAGCTTCCATCTGGGTTCCCGCGGAATCCCTAGTCACAAAATGTACGTGTGGAATCCTACACGAAGGGAGTGCTCTTCAGTCTGAAGAAACACCACTCCCGAGAAACCATGTGTCTACTAACATCTTCCCTGAAAATGGTAGGCTTTTCCCATGGAAGTGTGAAATCGCAAGGAATGGGCCCCATGCCTGTGCTACAGAAGTCCTTGGTGTCGCAAGTCTGTCGCCATTCAAATCCTGTTCCGTGAGAAGTGTTTTCAAGAGTAGGAGTGAGAGCAGATGGAAAAGGACACGGTTTTACGTGTGAGAAGGAAATCCGTCAAGAAAGCCATACACGGAAGGATGAGAAACACTTTAGCATGAAATGGGGCAGGCACCTAGAATGGACCCTGTGACGATGCTTGAGAAACCACTTGTAAAGAAGGCTTCCCTCAACTATCATATCGTTTCAGTAAGAGGAAAGTGTTTTCCGTAGTGGGTGTGAAGGCGTAAGGGACATCGGCTCGACTCAGCTCTCCGTTTCGAATTGGCCTACTGTCGTGGACATGAAGAAGGATGTGTATGGAGATGGATGATGTGCGGAAGCCTAAGGAAGATGGCATACGTCTGTTAAACTCTAAGAACAAATCTCGAGGGTTGCCGTCCTTCGACTACCACCTCTTTTCGTAAGGATGGAAGCAGCTTGGGAAAGCTAGCGTGAACGAAAAGCGATGGAACGCGCGATCCTCTACACGGAGGAACACGTTGTGCGGAGGGTTTCTGTCCATCAAGTCCTGTGTCATGGAGCTGGATGGGTCTTCAAATGCACGGGGGCTCGTCTCAGTAGTAGTAGCCTTACACTGAATTCTGAGAAACGAGGCCATGTCCAACAGGCTTTCGTGCTAACATCTGGGTTCTTGAAGAAAGAAGCCTTGGGAGAGATGAGTGTTGCTATATAGGGTAAGCGTCTTACACTCACCTCTCAAAGAACAAAACGGTAGGGAAATAGTCTTTGCACTGCCACCTACAGGGAAGAAGATGGAAGAACTCTCCAACGTTAACAGTGAAGGCACAACTACCGTGCCATATACCAACTGTTTGGGAAAGAGATGTGTCTAAAGCTTCTCTCAACTCAAATCTTGCTTCAGGAGGATAGAAGCGTTTTCAGGACTTCGTGTGAACGCGTAAGAAAAGTGCCATACGCTGAATTGTGCAGAGACATGTGGGTCGAATGCGACCACCCTCGAACCAGTTGTCCCCGAGAGAGGTGTGTGTCTGGAAATCGGGGGAAGCGTAAGGAACGAGCTCTACACTTAAGTCTAAGAAACAATGCTGTGGAGCAGCGGTCCTTCGTCTACCTTCTCCTTCCCGAAGGATCGAAGCGGCCTTGCGCCAAGTGTGAAAGGAAGCGGAGGAAAAGCCTGATATACCTTCCTCGTGGAACAACATTTATGGAGGGCTTCGCCCAATGGGCACCATGGGTCACGACGCCTGAAGGGTTTTCCAAATGGACGTGAGTTCGCCAGAGGAAAGCCACAGACTCAGCTGCGCGAAACAAGTCTGAGTCAAACCCGACTTCGAGCTTACGACTGGCGTCACGGGGACATCATAGTCACAACAGGTATTTGTTGAATCCGAAACAGGCGGCGTGCACTTCAGTCTGAGGAAACAGAGAGACCGTGTTTCTACTAACATCTTCCCTGAAAATGCTTGTCTATTCCAATGGAAGTGTGGCAGCGCAAGGCATGTGCCCCATGCCTGCGCCACAGAAATAGTTAGTGTAGATTGTCTCTCCCGATTCAAATCTTGTTCCGTGAGGAATGTTTCCAAGAGTATGAAAGAGAGCAGAGGGGAAAGGTCATGCCTTCAAGTGGGAGAAGGAAGTCCTGGAAAGCCATACACCGACGTATGCGCGGCATACTTTTTTTTTTAATTTTTCTATTGTTACATTAATCACCATATATTACATCATTAGTTTTTGGTGCAGTGTTCCATGATTCATTGTTTGTTCATAACACCCAGTGCTCCATGCAGAACGTGCCCTCCTCAATACCCATCACCAGGCTAAGCCATCCCCCTACCCCCTTCCCGTCTAGAACCCTCAGTTTGTTTTTCAGAGTCCATCATCTCTCATGGTTCCTCTCCCCCTCTGACATACTCCCCTTTTCTTCCTCTCCTGTTATCTTCTTCTTTTTCTTTTTTCTTAAAATATGTTGTGTTATTTGTTTCAGAAGTACAGAACTGTGATTCAACAGTCTTGCACAATTCACAGCGCTCACCATAGCACATACCCTCCCCAATGTCTATCACCCAGCCACCCCATCCCTCCCACCCCCAACCACTCCAGTAACACTCAGTTTCTTTCCTGAGATTAAGAATTCCTCATATCAGTGAGGTCATGTGATACATGTCTTTCTCTGATTGACTTATTTCCCTCAGCACAACAGCCTCCAGTTCCATCCACGTCGTTGCAAATGGCAAGATCTCATTCCTTTTGATGGCTGCATAATATTCCATTGTGTATATGTAGCCCATCTTCTTTATCCATTCATCTGTCGATGGGCATCTTGGCTCTTTCCACAGTTTGGCTATGGTGGACATTGCTGCTATAAACATTGGGGTACACGTACCCCTTCGGGTCCCTACATTTGTATCTTTGTGGTAAATACCCAGTAGTGCAATTGCTGGATCGAACGGTAGCTCTAATTTCAACTGTTTGAGGAGCCTCCATACTGTTTTCCAGAGGGGTTGCACCAGCTTGCATTCCCACCAACAGTGTAGGAGGGTTCCCCTGTCTCCACATCCCCGCCAACATCTGTCGTTCCCTGACTTGTTAATTTTAGCCATTCTGACGGGTGTGAGGTGGTATCTCATTGAGGTTTTGATTTGGATTTCCCTGATGCCGAGCGATGTTGAGCACTTTGTCATGTGCCTGTTGGCCATTTGGATGTCTTCTTTGGAAAAATGTCTGTTCATGTCTTCTGCCCATTTCTTGATTGGATTATTTGTTCTTTGGGTTTTGGGTTTGATAAGTTCTTTATAGATTTTGGATACTAGCCCTTTATCTGATATGTCATTTGCAAATATTTTCTCCCATTCTGTCGGTTGTCTTTTGGTTTTGTGGACTGTTTCTTTTGCTGTGCAAAAGCTTTTTATCTTGATGAAATCCCAATAGTTCATTTTTGCCCTGGCTTCCCGTGCCTTTGGCGATGTTTCTAGGAAGAAGTTGCTGCGGCTAAGGTCGAAAAGGTTGCTACCTGTGTTCTCCTTTAGGATTTTGATGGACTCCTGTCTCACGTTTAGGTCTTTCAACCATTTGGAGTCTATTTTTGTGTGTGGTGTAAGGAAATGGTCCAGTTTCATTCTTCTGCATGTGGCTGCCCAATTTTCCCAACACCATTTGTTGAAGAGACTGTCTCTTTTCCATTGGACGTTCTTTCCTGCTTTGTCAAAGATAAGTTGACCATAGAGTTGAGGGTCCATTTCTGGGCTCTCGATTCTGTTCCATTGATCGATGTGTCTGTTTTTGTGCCAGTACCATACTGTCTTGATGATGACAGCTTTGTAATAGAGCTGGAAGTCCGGAATTGTGATGCCGCCAGCTTTGCTTTTCTTTTTCAGTATTCCTCTGGCTCTTCTGGGTCTCTTCTGGTTCCATACAAATTTTAGGATTATTTGATCCATTTCTTTGAAAAAAGTGGATGGTATTTTGATGGGGATTGCATTGAATGTGTAGATTGCTCTAGGTAGCATTGACATCTTCACAACGTTGATTCTCCCAATCCATGAGCATGGAACGTTTTTCCATTTCTTTGCGTCTTCTTCAATTTCTTTCATGAGTATTTTATAGTTTTCTGTGTACAGATCCTTTGCCTCTTTGGTTAGATTTATTCCTAGGTATCTAATGGTTTTGGGTGCAATCGTAAATGGGATCGACTCCTTGATTTGTCTCTCTTCTGTCTTGTTGTTGGTGTATAGGAATGCCACTGATTTCTGTGCATTGATTTTATATCCTGCTACTTGACTGAATTCCTGTATGAGTTCTAGCAGTTTTGGGGTGGAGTCTTTTGGGTTTTCCACATACAGTATCATATCATCTGCAAAGAGTGAGAGTTTGACTTCCTCTTTGCCGATTTGGATGCCTTTGATTTCTTTTTGTTGTCTAATTGCTGTGGCTAGGACTTCTAATACTATGTTGAATAGCAGTGGTGAGAGTGGACGTCCCTGCCGCGTTCCTGACCTTAGGGGGAAAGCTCTCAGCCTTTCCCCATTGAGAATGATATTCGCTGTAGGTTTTTCATAGATGGCTTTTATGATATTGAGGTATGTACCCTCTATCCCTATACTCTGAAGAGTTTTGATCAAGAAAGGATGCTGTACTTTGTCAAAAGCTTTTTCTGCATCTATTGAGAGGATCATATGATTCTTGTTCTTTCTTTTGTTAATGTATTGTATCACGTTGATTGATTTGCGGATGTTGAACCAGCCTTGCAGCCCAGGGATAAATCCCACTTGGTCGTGGTGAATAATCCTTTTAATGTACTGTTGGATCCTATTGGCTAGTATTTTGGGGAGAATTTTTGCATCCATGTTCATCAAGGATATCGGTCTGTAATTCTCTTTTTTGATGGGGTCTTTGTCTGGTTTTGGGATCAAGGTAATGCTGGCCTCATAAAATGAGTTTGGAAGTTTCCCTTCCATTTCTATTTTTTGGAACAGTTTCAGGAGAATAGGTATTAATTCTTCTTGAAATGTCTGATAGAATTCCCCTGGGAAGCCATCTGGCCCGGGGCTTTTGTTTCTTGGGAGCTTTTTGATGACTGTTTCAATTTCCTTAGTGGTTATAGGTCTGTTCAGGTTTTCTATTTCTTCCTGGTTCAATTTTGGTAGTTGATACATCTCTAGGAATGCACCCATTTCTTCCAGGTTATCTAATTTGCTGGCATAGTGTTGCTCATAATATGTTCTTATAATTGTTTGTATTTCTTTGGTGTTGGTTGTGACCTCTCCTCTTTCATTCATGATTTTGTTGATTTGGGTCATTTCTCTTTTCTTTTTGATCAGTCTGGCCAGGGGTTTATCGATCTTGTTAATTCTTTCAAAGAACCAGCTCCTAGTTTCGTTGATCTGTTCTACTGTTCTTTTGGTTTCTAGTTCATTGATTTCTGCTCTGATCTTTATGATTTCTCTTCTCCTGCTGGGTTTAGGCTTTATTTGCTGTTCTTTCTCCAGCTCCTTTAGGTGTAGGGTTAGGTTGTGTATTTGAGACCTTTCTTGTTTCTTGAGAAAGGCTTGTATTGCTATATACTTTCCTCTCAGGACTGCCTTTGCTGTATCCCAAAGATTTTGAACAGTTGTGTTTTCATTTTCATTGGTTTCCATGAATTTTTTTATTTCTTCTTTAATTTCTTGGTTGACCCATTCATTCTTTAGTAGGATGCTCTTTAGCCTCCATGTATTTGAGTTCTTTCCGACTTTCCTCTTGTGGTTGAGTTCTAGTTTCAAAGCATTGTGGTCTGAAAATATGCAGGGAATGATCCCAATCTTTTGGTACCGATTGAGACCTGATTTGTGACCTAGGATGTGATCAATTCTGGAGAATGTTCCATGGGCACTAGAGAAGAATGTGTATTCGTTTGCTTTGGGATGGAATGTTCCGAATATGTCTGTGAAGTCCATTTGGTCCAGTGTGTCATTTAAAGTCTTTATTTCCTTGTTGATCTTTTGCTTAGATGATCTGTCCATTTCAGCCAGAGGGGTGTTAAAGTCCCCCACTATTATTGTATTGTTGTCGATGTGTTTCTTTGCTTTTGTTATTAATTGCCTTATATAATTGGCTGCTCCTATGTTCGGGGCATAGATATTTACAATTGTTAGATCTTCTTGTTGGATAGACCCTTTAAGTAGGATATAGTGTCCTTCCTCATCTCTTATTACAGTCTTTGTTTTAAAACCTAGTTTGTCTGATATAAGGATTGCCACCCCAGCTTTCTTTTGGTGTCCATTAGCATGGTAAATGGTTTTCCACCCCCTCACTTTCAATCTGGGGGTGTCTTTGGGTCTAAAATGAGTCTCTTGCAGACAGCATATTGATGGGTCTTGTTTTTTAATCCAATCTGATAGCCTGTGTCTTTTGATTGGGGCATTTAGCCCATTTACATTCAGGGTAACTATTGAAAGGTATGAATTTAGTGCCATTGTATTACCTGTAAGGTGACTGTTAACGGTCTGTTGTCTGTGTTCGTTTCTGCTCTTTGCTGCTTTTAGGTTCTCTCTTTGCTTAGAGGACCCCTCTCAATATTTCTTGGAGGGCTGGTTTCGTGTTTGCAAATTCCTTTAGTTTTTGTTTGTTCTGGAAGCTTTTTATCTCTCCTTCTATTTTCAATGATAGCCTAGCTGGATATAGTATTCTTGGCTGCATATTTTTCTCGTTTAGTGCTCTGAAGTTATCTTGCCAGTCCTTTCTGGCCTGCCAGGTCTCTGTGGATAGGTCTGTTGCCAATCTAATGTTTCGACCATTGTAGGTTACATATCTCTTCTCCCGAGCTGCTTTCAGGATTTTCTCTTTGTCTCTGAGACTCGTAAGTTTTACTATTAGATGTCGGGGTGTTGACCTATTATTATTGATTTTGAGAGGGGTTCTCTGTGCCTCCTGGATTTTAATGCCTGTTTCCTTCCTCACATTAGGGAAGTTCTCTGCTATAATTTGCTCCAATATACCTTCTGCCCCTCTCTCTGTCTCTTCTTCTTCTGGGATCCCAATTATTCTAATGTTGTTTCGTCTTATCATATCACTTATCTCTCGAATTCTGCCCTCGTGATCCTGTAGTTGTTTCTCTCTCTTTTTCTCAGCCTCTTTATTTTCCATCATTTGGTCTTCTATATCGCTGATTCTCTCTTCTGCCTCATTTATCCTAGCATTTAGTGCCCCCATTTTTGATTGCACCTCATCAATAGCCTTTTTGATTTCGATTTGGTTAGATTTTAGTTCTTTTATTTCTCCAGAAAGGGTTTCTCTAATAACTTCCACGCTTCTCTCAAGCCAGCTAGTATCTTTAAAGTCATGATTCTGAACTCTAGGTCCGACATCGTACTAGTGTCCGTATTGAGTAGGTCCCTGGCTGACGGTACTACCTCTTGTTCTTTTTGCTGAGGTGATTTCTTTCGTCTTGTCATTTTGTCCAGAGGAGAATAGATGAATGAGAGAACAAAATGCTAACAGGTTTACAACGTCCTCAGCAAATATACTGTATACAAATCAGAAAAGACCTGAAACCAGGGGGAAAAAAAAGGGAAAGAAAGAAAAAAGAAAGAGAAAAAGAAAAAAAAAAGATAAAAACAAAAACAAAACAATACAAAAAAAGACAGAATATGATCAAATATGATCAGGCTAGTGCATAGATCAGTGCCACACACTAGATTTTGGGCGTATTTTGGTCTGTTAGAAAAAAGTGCCTCCTAAAATTTTAAAGGAAGAAAGACATATATGTACAAAATAAGGGTTGATACAATGAAGGGATGGAAGATGACTGTAAAGATGAAAAATATAAAAGATTTTATAAAAGGACTTGGTAAGATGAGTTGTTTGAAAAAAGAAAGAAGATGTAAGAAAAAAAAAAAGGAAAAAGGGAGAGAATGTGATCAGGCAGGAGACTAGAACAAAGCCATACACTAGTGATTTAGGGTATATTTTGATCTGTTAGAAGAAACTGTACCTCAAAATTTTAAAGAGAGAACAACTTATATATATATGCCAAAAATAAGGGTATCTACTATGAAGGGATAAAATATGACTCTAAAAATGAAAAATAAAAAATGTTTTTTTTTTTCTAAAAGAGGGATTGATAAGATGTTGGTTGAAAAAGGGAAAAAGAAAAATAAAAAAAAAGTCAACAAAAATTAACTTTGATGAAATAATGAATCATGGTAAAAAAAAAAAAAAAAAAGAAAGCCATGAATCTATGTGCAGTATTCCCCTAGCGCTGGAGTTCTCCTCTTCTTGATCGATCAACTTGGTCTTGGCTTGCTGGCTGTTTGTGTTGATCTTCTGGGGGAGGGGCCTGTTGCTGTGGTTTCCAAATGTCTTTGCCGGAGGCAGAATGGCCCCGCCCTTGTCGGTCCGGGCTAAGGAAGCTGCTCCGGTTTGCTCTCAGGAGCTTTTGTTCCCTGCAAGCTCTCGGTACAGCTTTGGAGGACCAGGGCAGAAATGGTGGCCTCCCAATCTCCACTCGGAGGAGCTGAGAACTCGGGGCCCCGCTCCTCAGTGTGCCCCCAGAGAAAAGCAGTCACTTCCGTGTCCCCGGTTCCGGCCGCACTCCGTGCTCACCCGGCCTGTGATGGAGCGTTGCTATCTCTGGCACCCGACCCCGCGCGGAGTCTCCAAACCCAGCAGATCCCTGCAGTGCGTTCCCGCACCGCTCCTCCCCGGGAAGGAAGGGGAGTCTCCCCGGATCTGCTGCTTGTTGGGTCCCTGCTGGGGGAGCCGTGCCCCGAATGGGCCGCAGATCACAGTTTATGGCAACCCCGAGCTGAGAGCCCGCGACTCTGCTCCGTATCTGCAGCCGGCTTCCCTGCTCTGATACCTGGGAGCTCTGGCGCACTCAGGCACCCCCGGTCTCTCTGTGACCCCAAGGGTCCTGAGACCACACTGTCCCGGGAGGATTCCACCCACCGCTTAGCCACTGCAGCGACGTCCCTCCGCCGAGCCAACTTCTAAAAGGTCCGATTTTGTGCTCCGCGGCTCTATCACTTGCCAGAAGCGGCCAGCGGAGGCCCTTCCCCCTCCGTCTATCCTCCCGAATATCGCCTCGGATTCACTTCTCCGCACGCCCTACCTTCCAGTAAGTGGTCGCTTCTCTGTTCAGAGAGTTGTTGCTACTCTCCTGTTCGATCTCCTGTTGAGTTCGTAGGTGTTCCGAATGGTTTGATCCCTATTCAGCTGAATTCCTGAGACCAGACGAAATCTAGGTCTCCTACTCCTCCGCCATCTTGCTCCGCCTCTCCCTATGCGCGGCATTCTGGCATGAACGTGTGAAGAAGGCATAAAGAATGTGCCGTGCCCTGTGACGGTGCTTGACCAACCGCTTGTGAAGAAGTCTTCCCGCAGCTATCATATTGTTTCAGGAAGATAAAAGTGTTTTCTGCAGTGGGTGTGAAGGCATGAGGGACGTACCCTAGAGTTAGCCGTCCGTTCCGAATGTGTCTACTGTCGTTCCATGAAGAAGGATGAGTATGGAAATGTATGATGTGAGGAAGCATAAGGAGGATGGCCTACGGGTGTTTAACTCTAAGAACAAATCTAGAGGGTTGCCGTCCGTCGACGACCCGCTCTTTCCCTACGGGTGGAAGCACCTGGTTACAACTTAGTGCGAACGAAAGGAGACGGAAAGCGCGATACACTACGGCGAGGAACACGTTGTGCGGAGCGTTTCTGTCCACGAAAGTCTTGTGTCATGAGGTTGGAAGGGCCTTCAAATGTACGTGAGCTCGCCTCAGCAGCGCCTTGCACTGAACTCAGAGAAACAACGCCACGTCCAACACGATTTCGGGCTAACCTCTTGGTTCGGGAAGCATGAATCCGTTGGAGATGTATGTGTAAGTGTCTGACACTCGGCTCTCAAGGAACAAAACGGTAGAGAAATCGCCTTTCCACTACCATCTCCAGGGAAGAAGATGGAGGAAGGTTCCGACGTTAAAAGCGAAGGCACAAGTACTGTGCCATATACCACTGCTTGAGAACGAACTTGTGTCGAAAGCTTCTCCCAACTCAGATCTTGTTTCGGGAAGATAGAAGCGTTGTCATTACTTTGTGTGGAAACGCAAGGAAAACGCCACACGCTGAATGGTGAAGAAAAATGTGGGTCGAATGTGACCACCATCACACTAGTAGTCCCCTAGAGAGGAGTGTGTCTGGAAATGGGAGGAAGCGTAAGGAACGTGCTATACACCTAAGTCTAAGAAACAACGCTGTGGCGGTGCGGTCCTTCGACTGCCATC
Organism: Eumetopias jubatus; assembly: GCF_037043125.1. Classification (NCBI taxonomy): domain Eukaryota; kingdom Metazoa; phylum Chordata; class Mammalia; order Carnivora; family Otariidae; genus Eumetopias; species Eumetopias jubatus. Next base: position 47,342 of record NW_028275017.1, read on the forward strand.
CGCTTTGCTAAGGCACGAAGCGGGTTGAAGCAAAGTGTGAAAGAATCCGGAGGGGAAGGAAGAGAGATATACCTTACTCGCGGAACAAATTCTTATGGAGGGCTTTTCTCAACGAACACCATGTGTCACGACGCTGGAAGGGTGTTCAAATGTATGCGCCTTCGCCAAAGGAAAGGCATACACGAATCTCTGCGAAGCCAGTCTGTGTCAAACGCGACTTCGAGCTTCCATCTGGGTTCCCGCGGAATCCCTAGTCACAAAATGTACGTGTGGAATCCTACACGAAGGGAGTGCTCTTCAGTCTGAAGAAACACCATTCCCGAGAAACCGTGTGTCTACTAACATCTTCCCTGAAAATGGTAGGCTTTTCCCATGGAAGTGTGAAATCGCAAGGAATGGGCCCCATGCCTGTGCTACAGAAGTCCTTGGTGTCGAAAGTCTGTCGCCATTCAAATCCTGTTCCGTGAGAAGTGTTTTCAAGAGTAGGAGTGAGAGCAGATGGAAAAGGACACGGTTTTACGTGTGAGAAGGAAATCCGTCAAGAAAGCCATACACGGAAGGATGAGAAACACTTTAGCATGAAATGGGGCAGGCACCTAGAATGGGCCCTGTGACGATGCTTGAGAAACCACTTGTAAAGAAGGCTTCCCTCAACTATCATATCGTTTCAGTAAGAGGAAAGTGTTTTCCGTAGTGGGTGTGAAGGCGTAAGGGACATCGGCTCGACTCAGCTCTCCGTTTCGAATTGGCCTACTGTCGTGGACATGAAGAAGGGTGTGTATGGAGATGGATGATGTGCGGAAGCCTAAGGAAGATGGCATACGTCTGTTAAACTCTAAGAACAAATCTCGAGGGTTGCCGTCCTTCGACTACCACCTCTTTTCGTAAGGATGGAAGCAGCTTGGGAAACCTAGCGTGAACGAAAAGCGATGGAACGCGCGATCCGCTACAGGGAGGAACACGTTGTGCGGAGGGTTTCTGTCCATCAAGTCCTGTGTCATGGAGGTGGATGGGTCTTCAAATGCACGTGGGCTCGTCTCAGTAGTAGTAGCCTTACACTGAATTCTGAGAAACGAGGCCATGTCCAACAGGCTTTCGTGCTTACATCTGGGTTCTTGAAGAAAAAAGCCTTTGGAGATATGAGTGTTGCTATATAAGGTAAGGGTCTTACACTCACCTCTCAAAGAACAAAACGGTAGGGAAATAGTCTTTGCACTGCCACCTACAGGGAAGAAGACGGAAGAACTCTCCAACGTTAACAGTGAAGGCACAACTACCGTGCCATATACCAACTGTTTGGGAAAGAGATGTGTCTAAAGCTTCTCTCAACTCAAATCTTGCTTCAGGAAGATAGAAGCGTTTTCAGGACTTCGTGTGAACGCGTAAGAAAAGTGCCATACGCTGAATTGTGCAGAGACATGTGGGTCGAATGCGACCACCCTCGAACCAGTTGTCCCCGAGAGAGGTGTGTGTCTGGAAATCGGGGGAAGCGTAAGGAACGAGCTCTACACTTAAGTCTAAGAAACAATGCTGTGGAGGAGCGGTCCTTCGTCTACCTTCTCCTTCCCGAAGGATCGAAGCGGCCTTGCGCCAAGTGTGAAAGGAAGCGGAGGAAAAGCCTGATATACCTTCCTCGTGGAACAACATTTATGGAGGGCTTCGCCCAATGGGCACCATGGGTCACGACGCCTGAAGGGTTTTCCAAATGGACGTGAGTTCGCCAGAGGAAAGCCACAGACTCAGCTGCGCGAAACAAGTCTGAGTCAAACCCGACTTCGAGCTTACGACTGGCGTCACGGGGACATCATAGTCACAACAGGTATTTGTTGAATCCGAAACAGGCGGCGTGCACTTCAGTCTGAGGAAACAGAGAAACCGTGTTTCTACTAACATCTTCCCTGAAAATGCTTGTCTATTCCAATGGAAGTGTGGCAGCGCAAGGCATGTGCCCCATGCCTGCGCCACAGAAATAGTTAGTGTAGATTGTCTCTCCCGATTCAAACCTTGTTCCGTGAGGAATGTTTCCAAGAGTATGAAAGAGAGCAGAGGGGAAAGGTCATGCCTTCAAGTGGGAGAAGGAAGTCCTGGAAAGCCATACACCGACGTATGCGCGGCATACTTTTTTTTTTAATTTTTTTATTGTTACATTAATCACCATATATTACATCATTAGTTTTTGGTGCAGTGTTCCATGATTCATTGTTTGTTCATAACACCCAGTGCTCCATGCAGAACATGCCCTCCTCAATACCCATCACCAGGCTAAGCCATCCCCCTACCCCCTTCCCGTCTAGAACCCTCAGTTTGTTTTTCAGAGTCCATCATCTCTCATGGTTCCTCTCCCCCTCTGACATACTCCCCTTTTCTTCCTCTCCTGTTATCTTCTTCTTTTTCTTTTTTCTTAAAATATGTTGTGTTATTTGTTTCAGAAGTACAGAACTGTGATTCAACAGTCTTGCACAATTCACAGCGCTCACCATAGCACATACCCTCCCCAATGTCTATCACCCAGCCACCCCATCCCTCCCACCCCCAACCACTCCAGTAACACTCAGTTTCTTTCCTGAGATTAAGAATTCCTCATATCAGTGAGGTCATGTGATACATGTCTTTCTCTGATTGACTTATTTCCCTCAGCACAACAGCCTCCAGTTCCATCCACGTCGTTGCAAATGGCAAGATCTCATTCCTTTTGATGGCTGCATAATATTCCATTGTGTATATGTAGCCCATCTTCTTTATCCATTCATCTGTCGATGGGCATCTTGGCTCTTTCCACAGTTTGGCTATGGTGGACATTGCTGCTATAAACATTGGGGTACACGTACCCCTTCGGGTCCCTACATTTGTATCTTTGTGGTAAATACCCAGTAGTGCAATTGCTGGATCGAACGGTAGCTCTAATTTCAACTGTTTGAGGAGCCTCCATACTGTTTTCCAGAGGGGTTGCACCAGCTTGCATTCCCACCAACAGTGTAGGAGGGTTCCCCTGTCTCCACATCCCCGCCAACATCTGTCGTTCCCTGACTTGTTAATTTTAGCCATTCTGACGGGTGTGAGGTGGTATCTCATTGAGGTTTTGATTTGGATTTCCCTGATGCCGAGCGATGTTGAGCACTTTGTCATGTGCCTGTTGGCCATTTGGATGTCTTCTTTGGAAAAATGTCTGTTCATGTCTTCTGCCCATTTCTTGATTGGATTATTTGTTCTTTGGGTTTTGGGTTTGATAAGTTCTTTATAGATTTTGGATACTAGCCCTTTATCTGATATGTCATTTGCAAATATTTTCTCCCATTCTGTCGGTTGTCTTTTGGTTTTGTGGACTGTTTCTTTTGCTGTGCAAAAGCTTTTTATCTTGATGAAATCCCAATAGTTCATTTTTGCCCTGGCTTCCCGTGCCTTTGGCGATGTTTCTAGGAAGAAGTTGCTGCGGCTAAGGTCGAAAAGGTTGCTACCTGTGTTCTCCTTTAGGATTTTGATGGACTCCTGTCTCACGTTTAGGTCTTTCAACCATTTGGAGTCTATTTTTGTGTGTGGTGTAAGGAAATGGTCCAGTTTCATTCTTCTGCATGTGGCTGCCCAATTTTCCCAACACCATTTGTTGAAGAGACTGTCTCTTTTCCATTGGACGTTCTTTCCTGCTTTGTCAAAGATAAGTTGACCATAGAGTTGAGGGTCCATTTCTGGGCTCTCGATTCTGTTCCATTGATCGATGTGTCTGTTTTTGTGCCAGTACCATACTGTCTTGATGATGACAGCTTTGTAATAGAGCTGGAAGTCCGGAATTGTGATGCCGCCAGCTTTGCTTTTCTTTTTCAGTATTCCTCTGGCTCTTCTGGGTCTCTTCTGGTTCCATACAAATTTTAGGATTATTTGATCCATTTCTTTGAAAAAAGTGGATGGTATTTTGATGGGGATTGCATTGAATGTGTAGATTGCTCTAGGTAGCATTGACATCTTCACAATGTTGATTCTCCCAATCCATGAGCATGGAACGTTTTTCCATTTCTTTGCGTCTTCTTCAATTTCTTTCATGAGTATTTTATAGTTTTCTGAGTACAGATCCTTTGCCTCTTTGGTTAGATTTATTCCTAGGTATCTAATGGTTTTGGGTGCAATCGTAAATGGGATCGACTCCTTGATTTGTCTCTCTTCTGTCTTGTTGTTGGTGTATAGGAATGCCACTGATTTCTGTGCATTGATTTTATATCCTGCTACTTGACTGAATTCCTGTATGAGTTCTAGCAGTTTTGGGGTGGAGTCTTTTGGGTTTTCCACATACAGTATCATATCATCTGCAAAGAGTGAGAGTTTGACTTCCTCTTTGCCGATTTGGATGCCTTTGATTTCTTTTTGTTGTCTAATTGCTGTGGCTAGGACTTCTAATACTATGTTGAATAGCAGTGGTAAGAGTGGACGTCCCTGCCGCGTTCCTGACCTTAGGGGGAAAGCTCTCAGCCTTTCCCCATTGAGAATGATATTCGCTGTAGGTTTTTCATAGATGGCTTTTATGATATTGAGGTATGTACCCTCTATCCCTATACTCTGAAGAGTTTTGATCAAGAAAGGATGCTGTACTTTGTCAAAAGCTTTTTCTGCATCTATTGAGAGGATCATATGATTCTTGTTCTTTCTTTTGTTAATGTATTGTATCACGTTGATTGATTTGCGGATGTTGAACCAGCCTTGCAGCCCAGGGATAAATCCCACTTGGTCGTGGTGAATAATCCTTTTAATGTACTGTTGGATCCTATTGGCTAGTATTTTGGGGAGAATTTTTGCATCCATGTTCATCAAGGATATCGGTCTGTAATTCTCTTTTTTGATGGGGTCTTTGTCTGGTTTTGGGATCAAGGTAATGCTGGCCTCATAAAATGAGTTTGGAAGTTTCCCTTCCATTTCTATTTTTTGGAACAGTTTCAGGAGAATAGGTATTAATTCTTCTTGAAATGTCTGATAGAATTCCCCTGGGAAGCCATCTGGCCCTGGGCTTTTGTTTCTTGGGAGCTTTTTGATGACTGTTTCAATTTCCTTAGTGGTTATAGGTCTGTTCAGGTTTTCTATTTCTTCCTGGTTCAATTTTGGTAGTTGATACATCTCTAGGAATGCACCCATTTCTTCCAGGTTATCTAATTTGCTGGCATAGTGTTGCTCATAATATGTTCTTATAATTGTTTGTATTTCTTTGGTGTTGGTTGTGACCTCTCCTCTTTCATTCATGATTTTGTTGATTTGGGTCATTTCTCTTTTCTTTTTGATCAGTCTGGCCAGGGGTTTATCGATCTTGTTAATTCTTTCAAAGAACCAGCTCCTAGTTTCGTTGATCTGTTCTACTGTTCTTTTGGTTTCTAGTTCATTGATTTCTGCTCTGATCTTTATGATTTCTCTTCTCCTGCTGGGTTTAGGCTTTATTTGCTGTTCTTTCTCCAGCTCCTTTAGGTGTAGGGTTAGGTTGTGTATTTGAGACCTTTCTTGTTTCTTGAGAAAGGCTTGTATTGCTATATACTTTCCTCTCAGGACTGCCTTTGCTGTATCCCAAAGATTTTGAACAGTTGTGTTTTCATTTTCATTGGTTTCCATGAATTTTTTTATTTCTTCTTTAATTTCTTGGTTGACCCATTCATTCTTTAGTAGGATGCTCTTTAGCCTCCATGTATTTGAGTTCTTTCCGACTTTCCTCTTGTGGTTGAGTTCTAGTTTCAAAGCATTGTGGTCTGAAAATATGCAGGGAATGATCCCAATCTTTTGGTACCGATTGAGACCTGATTTGTGACCTAGGATGTGATCAATTCTGGAGAATGTTCCATGGGCACTAGAGAAGAATGTGTATTCCTTTGCTTTGGGATGGAATGTTCCGAATATGTCTGTGAAGTCCATTTGGTCCAGTGTGTCATTTAAAGTCTTTATTTCCTTGTTGATCTTTTGCTTAGATGATCTGTCCATTTTAGCCAGAGGTGTGTTAAAGTCCCCCACTATTATTGTATTGTTGTCGATGTGTTTCTTTGCTTTTGTTATTAATTGCCTTATATAATTGGCTGCTCCTATGTTCGGGGCATAGATATTTACAATTGTTAGATCTTCTTGTTGGATAGACCCTTTAAGTAGGATATAGTGTCCTTCCTCATCTCTTATTACAGTCTTTGTTTTAAAACCTAGTTTGTCTGATATAAGGATTGCCACCCCAGCTTTCTTTTGGTGTCCATTAGCATGGTAAATGGTTTTCCACCCCCTCACTTTCAATCTGGGGGTGTCTTTGGGTCTAAAATGAGTCTCTTGCAGACAGCATATTGATGGGTCTTGTTTTTTAATCCAATCTGATAGCCTGTGTCTTTTGATTGGGGCATTTAGCCCATTTACATTCAGGGTAACTATTGAAAGGTATGAATTTAGTGCCATTGTATTACCTGTAAGGTGACTGTTAACTGTCTGTTGTCTGTGTTCGTTTCTGCTCTTTGCTGCTTTTAGGTTCTCTCTTTGCTTAGAGGACCCCTCTCAATATTTCTTGGAGGGCTGGTTTCGTGTTTGCAAATTCCTTTAGTTTTTGTTTGTTCTGGAAGCTTTTTATCTCTCCTTCTATTTTCAATGATAGCCTAGCTGGATATAGTATTCTTGGCTGCATATTTTTCTCGTTTAGTGCTCTGAAGTTATCTTGCCAGTCCTTTCTGGCCTGCCAGGTCTCTGTGGATAGGTCTGTTGCCAATCTAATGTTTCGACCATTGTAGGTTACATATCTCTTCTCCCGAGCTGCTTTCAGGATTTTCTCTTTGTCTCTGAGACTCGTAAGTTTTACTATTAGATGTCGGGGTGTTGACCTATTATTATTGATTTTGAGAGGGGTTCTCTGTGCCTCCTGGATTTTAATGCCTGTTTCCTTCCTCACATTAGGGAAGTTCTCTGCTATAATTTGCTCCAATATACCTTCTGCCCCTCTCTCTGTCTCTTCTTCTTCTGGGATCCCAATTATTCTAATGTTGTTTCGTCTTATCATATCACTTATCTCTCGAATTCTGCCCTCGTGATCCTGTAGTTGTTTCTCTCTCTTTTTCTCAGCCTCTTTATTTTCCATCATTTGGTCTTCTATATCGCTGATTCTCTCTTCTGCCTCATTTATCCTAGCATTTAGTGCCCCCATTTTTGATTGCACCTCATCAATAGCCTTTTTGATTTCGATTTGGTTAGATTTTAGTTCTTTTATTTCTCCAGAAAGGGTTTCTCTAATAACTTCCACGCTTCTCTCAAGCCAGCTAGTATCTTTAAAGTCATGATTCTGAACTCTAGGTCCGACATCGTACTAGTGTCCGTATTGAGTAGGTCCCTGGCTGACGGTACTACCTCTTGTTCTTTTTGCTGAGGTGATTTCTTTCGTCTTGTCATTTTGTCCAGAGGAGAATAGATGAATGAGAGAACAAAATGCTAACAGGTTTACAACGTCCTCAGCAAATATACTGTATACAAATCAGAAAAGACCTGAAACCAGGGGGAAAAAAAAGGGAAAGAAAGAGAAAAAGAAAAAAAAAAGATAAAAACAAAAACAAAACAATACAAAAAAGAAAGAATTGATCAAATATGATCAGGCTAGTGCATAGATCAGTGCCACACACTAGATTTTGGGCGTATTTTGGTCTGTTAGAAAAAAGTGCCTCCTAAAATTTTAAAGGAAGAAAGACATATATGTACAAAATAAGGGTTGATACAATGAAGGGATGGAAGACGACTGTAAAGATGAAAATTATAAAAGATTTTATAAAAGGACTTGGTAAGATAAGTTGTTTGAAAAAAGAAAGAGGATGTAAGAAAAAATAAAAGGAAAAAGGGAGAGAATGTGATCAGGCAGGAGACTAGAACAAAGCCATACACTAGTGATTTAGGGTATATTTTGATCTGTTAGAAGAAACTGTACCTCAAAATTTTAAAGAGAGAACAACTTATATATATATGCCAAAAATAAGGGTATCTACTATGAAAGGATAAAATATGACTCTAAAAATGAAAAATAAAAAATGTTTTTTTTTTTTTCTAAAAGAGGGATTGATAAGATGTTGGTTGAAAAAGGGAAAAAGAAAAATAAAAAAAAAGTCAACAAAAATTAACTTTGATGAAATAATGAATCATGGTAAAAAAAAAAAAAAGAAAGCCATGAATCTATGTGCAGTATTCCCCTAGCGCTGGAGTTCTCCTCTTCTCCTTGATCGATCAACTTGGTCTTGGCTTGCTGGCTGTTTGTGTTGATCTTCTGGGGGAGGGGCCTGTTGCTGTGGTTTCCAAATGTCTTTGCCGGAGGCAGAATTGCCCCGCCCTTGTCGGTCCGGGCTAAGGAAGCTGCTCCAGTTTGCTCTCAGGAGCTTTTGTTCCCTGCAAGCTCTCGGTACAGCTTTGGAGGACCAGGGCAGAAATGGTGGCCTCCCAATCTCCACTCGGAGGAGCTGAGAACTCGGGGCCCCGCTCCTCAGTGTGCCCCCAGAGAAAAGCAGTCACTTCCGTGTCCCCGGTCTCCGGCCGCACTCCGTGCTCACCCGGCCTGTGATGGAGCGTTGCTATCTCTGGCACCCGACCCCGCGCGGAGTCTCCAAACCCAGCAGATCCCTGCAGTGCGTTCCCGCACCGCTCCTCCCCGGGAAGGAAGGGGAGTCTCCCCGGATCTGCTGCTTGTTGGGTCCCTGCTGGGGGAGCCGTGCCCCGAATGGGCCGCAGATCACAGTTTATGGCAACCCCGAGCTGAGAGCCCGCGACTCTGCTCCGTATCTGCAGCCGGCTTCCCTGCTCTGATACCTGGGAGCTCTGGTGCACTCAGGCACCCCCGGTCTCTCTGTGACCCCAAGGGTCCTGAGACCACACTGTCCCGGGAGGATTCCACCCACCTCTTAGCCACTGCAGCGACGTCCCTCCGCCGAGCCAACTTCTAAAAGGTCCGATTTTGTGCTCCGCGGCTCTATCACTTGCCAGAAGCGGCCAGCGGAGGCCCCTCCCCCGCCGTCTATCCTCCCGAATATCGCCTCGGATTCACTTCTCCGCACGCCCTACCTTCCAGTAAGTGGTCGCTTCTCTGTTCAGAGAGTTGTTGCTACTCTCCTGTTCGATCTCCTGTTGAGTTCGTAGGTGTTCCGAATGGTTTGATCCCTATTCAGCTGAATTCCTGAGACCAGACGAAATCTAGGTCTCCTACTCCTCCGCCATCTTGCTCCGCCTCTCCCTATGCGCGGCATTCTGGCATGAACGTGTGAAGAAGGCATAAAGAATGTGCCGTGCCCTGTGACGGTGCTTGACCAACCGCTTGTGAAGAAGTCTTCCCGCAGCTATCATATTGTTTCAGGAAGATAAAAGTGTTTTCTGCAGTGGGTGTGAAGGCATGAGGGACGTACCCTAGAGTTAGCCGTCCGTTCCGAATGTGTCTACTGTCGTTCCATGAAGAAGGATGAGTATGGAAATGTATGATGTGAGGAAGCATAAGGAGGATGGCCTACGGGTGTTTAACTCTAAGAACAAATCTAGAGGGTTGCCGTCCGTCGACGACCCGCTCTTTCCCTACGGGTGGAAGCACCTGGTTACAACTTAGTGCGAACGAAAGGAGACGGAAAGCGCGATACACTACGGCGAGGAACACGTTGTGCGGAGCGTTTCTGTCCACGAAAGTCTTGTGTCATGAGGTTGGAAGGGCCTTCAAATGTACGTGAGCTCGCCTCAGCAGCGCCTTGCACTGAACTCAGAGAAACAACGCCACGTCCAACACGATTTCGGGCTAACCTCTTGGTTCGGGAAGCATGAATCCGTTGGAGATGTATGTGTAAGTGTCTGACACTCGGCTCTCAAGGAACAAAACGGTAGAGAAATCGCCTTTCCACTACCATCTCCAGGGAAGAAGATGGAGGAAGGTTCCGACGTTAAAAGCGAAGGCACAAGTACTGTGCCATATACCACTGCTTGAGAACGAACTTGTGTCGAAAGCTTCTCCCAACTCAGATCTTGTTTCGGGAAGATAGAAGCGTTGTCATTACTTTGTGTGGAAACGCAAGGAAAACGCCACACGCTGAATGGTGAAGAAAAATGTGGGTCGAATGTGACCACCATCACACTAGTAGTCCCCTAGAGAGGAGTGTGTCTGGAAATGGGAGGAAGCGTAAGGAACGTGCTATACACCTAAGTCTAAGAAACAACGCTGTGGCGGTGCGGTCCTTCGACTGCCATCCGCTTTGCTAAGGCACGAAGCGGGTTGAAGCAAAGTGTGAAAGAATCCGGAGGGGAAGGAAGAGAGATATACCTTACTCGCGGAACAAATTCTTATGGAGGGCTTTTCTCAACGAACACCATGTGTCACGACGCTGGAAGGGTGTTCAAATGTATGCGCCTTCGCCAAAGGAAAGGCATACACGAATCTCTGCGAAGCCAGTCTGTGTCAAACGCGACTTCGAGCTTCCATCTGGGTTCCCGCGGAATCCCTAGTCACAAAATGTACGTGTGGAATCCTATACGAAGGGAGTGCTCTTCAGTCTGAAGAAACACCATTCCCGAGAAACCGTGTGTCTACTAACATCTTCCCTGAAAATGGTAGGCTTTTCCCATGGAAGTGTGAAATCGCAAGGAATGGGCCCCATGCCTGTGCTACAGAAGTCCTTGGTGTCGAAAGTCTGTCGCCATTCAAATCCTGTTCCGTGAGAAGTGTTTTCAAGAGTAGGAGTGAGAGCAGATGGAAAAGGACACGGTTTTACGTGTGAGAAGGAAATCCGTCAAGAAAGCCATACACGGAAGGATGAGAAACACTTTAGCATGAAATGGGGCAGGCACCTAGAATGGGCCCTGTGACGATGCTTGAGAAACCACTTGTAAAGAAGGCTTCCCTCAACTATCATATCGTTTCAGTAAGAGGAAAGTGTTTTCCATAGTGGGTGTGAAGGCGTAAGGGACATCGGCTCGACTCAGCTCTCCGTTTCGAATTGGCCTACTGTCGTGGACATGAAGAAGGGTGTGTATGGAGATGGATGATGTGCGGAAGCCTAAGGAAGATGGCATACGTCTGTTAAACTCTAAGAACAAATCTCGAGGGTTGCCGTCCTTCGACTACCACCTCTTTTCGTAAGGATGGAAGCAGCTTGGGAAAGCTAGTGTGAACGAAAAGCGATGGAACGCGCGATCCTCTACACGGAGGAACACGTTGTGCGGAGGGTTTCTGTCCATCAAGTCCTGTGTCATGGATGTGGATGGGTCTTCAAATGCACGGGGGCTCGTCTCAGTAGTAGTAGCCTTACACTGAATTCTGAGAAACGAGGCCATGTCCAACAGGCTTTCGTGCTAACATCTGGGTTCTTGAAGAAAGAAGCCTTGGGAGAGATGAGTGTTGCTATATAGGGTAAGCGTCTTACACTCACCTCTCAAAGAACAAAACGGTAGGGAAATAGTCTTTGCACTGCCACCTACAGGGAAGAAGATGGAAGAACTCTCCAACGTTAACAGTGAAGGCACAACTACCGTGCCATATACCAACTGTTTGGGAAAGAGATGTGTCTAAAGCTTCTCTCAACTCAAATCTTGCTTCAGGAGGATAGAAGCGTTTTCAGGACTTCGTGTGAACGCGTAAGAAAAGTGCCATACGCTGAATTGTGCAGAGACATGTGGGTCGAATGCGACCACCCTCGAACCAGTTGTCCCCGAGAGAGGTGTGTGTCTGGAAATCGGGGGAAGCGTAAGGAACGAGCTCTACACTTAAGTCTAAGAAACAATGCTGTGGAGGAGCGGTCCTTCGTCTACCTTCTCCTTCCCGAAGGATCGAAGCGGCCTTGCGCCAAGTGTGAAAGGAAGCGGAGGAAAAGCCTGATATACCTTCCTCGTGGAACAACATTTATGGAGGGCTTCGCCCAATGGGCACCATGGGTCACGACGCCTGAAGGGTTTTCCAAATGGACGTGAGTTCGCCAGAGGAAAGCCACAGACTCAGCTGCGCGAAACAAGTCTGAGTCAAACCCGACTTCGAGCTTACGACTGGCGTCACGGGGACATCATAGTCACAACAGGTATTTGTTGAATCCGAAACAGGCGGCGTGCACTTCAGTCTGAGGAAACAGAGAAACCGTGTTTCTACTAACATCTTCCCTGAAAATGCTTGTCTATTCCAATGGAAGTGTGGCAGCGCAAGGCATGTGCCCCATGCCTGCGCCACAGAAATAGTTAGTGTAGATTGTCTCTCCCGATTCAAACCTTGTTCCGTGAGGAATGTTTCCAAGAGTATGAAAGAGAGCAGAGGGGAAAGGTCATGCCTTCAAGTGGGAGAAGGAAGTCCTGGAAAGCCATACACCGACGTATGCGCGGCATGCTTTTTTTTTTTAATTTTTTTATTGTTACATTAATCACCATATATTACATCATTAGTTTTTGGTGCAGTGTTCCATGATTCATTGTTTGTTCATAACACCCAGTGCTCCATGCAGAACGTGCCCTCCTCAATACCCATCACCAGGCTAAGCCATCCCCCTACCCCCTTCCCGTCTAGAACCCTCAGTTTGTTTTTCAGAGTCCATCATCTCTCATGGTTCCTCTCCCCCTCTGACATACTCCCCTTTTCTTCCTCTCCTGTTATCTTCTTCTTTTTCTTTTTTCTTAAAATATGTTGTGTTATTTGTTTCAGAAGTACAGAACTGTGATTCAACAGTCTTGCACAATTCACAGCGCTCACCATAGCACATACCCTCCCCAATGTCTATCACCCAGCCACCCCATCCCTCCCACCCCCAACCACTCCAGTAACACTCAGTTTCTTTCCTGAGATTAAGAATTCCTCATATCAGTGAGGTCATGTGATACATGTCTTTCTCTGATTGACTTATTTCCCTCAGCACAACAGCCTCCAGTTCCATCCACGTCGTTGCAAATGGCAAGATCTCATTCCTTTTGATGGCTGCATAATATTCCATTGTGTATATGTAGCCCATCTTCTTTATCCATTCATCTGTCGATGGGCATCTTGGCTCTTTCCACAGTTTGGCTATGGTGGACATTGCTGCTATAAACATTGGGGTACACGTACCCCTTCGGGTCCCTACATTTGTATCTTTGTGGTAAATACCCAGTAGTGCAATTGCTGGATCGAACGGTAGCTCTAATTTCAACTGTTTGAGGAGCCTCCATACTGTTTTCCAGAGGGGTTGCACCAGCTTGCATTCCCACCAACAGTGTAGGAGGGTTCCCCTGTCTCCACATCCCCGCCAACATCTGTCGTTCCCTGACTTGTTAATTTTAGCCATTCTGACGGGTGTGAGGTGGTATCTCATTGAGGTTTTGATTTGGATTTCCCTGATGCCGAGCGATGTTGAGCACTTTGTCATGTGCCTGTTGGCCATTTGGATGTCTTCTTTGGAAAAATGTCTGTTCATGTCTTCTGCCCATTTCTTGATTGGATTATTTGTTCTTTGGGTTTTGGGTTTGATAAGTTCTTTATAGATTTTGGATACTAGCCCTTTATCTGATATGTCATTTGCAAATATTTTCTCCCATTCTGTCGGTTGTCTTTTGGTTTTGTGGACTGTTTCTTTTGCTGTGCAAAAGCTTTTTATCTTGATGAAATCCCAATAGTTCATTTTTGCCCTGGCTTCCCGTGCCTTTGGCGATGTTTCTAGGAAGAAGTTGCTGCGGCTAAGGTCGAAAAGGTTGCTACCTGTGTTCTCCTTTAGGATTTTGATGGACTCCTGTCTCACGTTTAGGTCTTTCAACCATTTGGAGTCTATTTTTGTGTGTGGTGTAAGGAAATGGTCCAGTTTCATTCTTCTGCATGTGGCTGCCCAATTTTCCCAACACCATTTGTTGAAGAGACTGTCTCTTTTCCATTGGACGTTCTTTCCTGCTTTGTCAAAGATAAGTTGACCATAGAGTTGAGGGTCCATTTCTGGGCTCTCGATTCTGTTCCATTGATCGATGTGTCTGTTTTTGTGCCAGTACCATACTGTCTTGATGATGACAGCTTTGTAATAGAGCTGGAAGTCCGGAATTGTGATGCCGCCAGCTTTGCTTTTCTTTTTCAGTATTCCTCTGGCTCTTCTGGGTCTCTTCTGGTTCCATACAAATTTTAGGATTATTTGATCCATTTCTTTGAAAAAAGTGGATGGTATTTTGATGGGGATTGCATTGAATGTGTAGATTGCTCTAGGTAGCATTGACATCTTCACAACGTTGATTCTCCCAATCCATGAGCATGGAACGTTTTTCCATTTCTTTGCGTCTTCTTCAATTTCTTTCATGAGTATTTTATAGTTTTCTGTGTACAGATCCTTTGCCTCTTTGGTTAGATTTATTCCTAGGTATCTAATGGTTTTGGGTGCAATCGTAAATGGGATCGACTCCTTGATTTGTCTCTCTTCTGTCTTGTTGTTGGTGTATAGGAATGCCACTGATTTCTGTGCATTGATTTTATATCCTGCTACTTGACTGAATTCCTGTATGAGTTCTAGCAGTTTTGGGGTGGAGTCTTTTGGGTTTTCCACATACAGTATCATATCATCTGCAAAGAGTGAGAGTTTGACTTCCTCTTTGCCGATTTGGATGCCTTTGATTTCTTTTTGTTGTCTAATTGCTGTGGCTAGGACTTCTAATACTATGTTGAATAGCAGTGGTGAGAGTGGACGTCCCTGCCGCGTTCCTGACCTTAGGGGGAAAGCTCTCAGCCTTTCCCCATTGAGAATGATATTCGCTGTAGGTTTTTCATAGATGGCTTTTATGATATTGAGGTATGTACCCTCTATCCCTATACTCTGAAGAGTTTTGATCAAGAAAGGATGCTGTACTTTGTCAAAAGCTTTTTCTGCATCTATTGAGAGGATCATATGATTCTTGTTCTTTCTTTTGTTAATGTATTGTATCACGTTGATTGATTTGCGGATGTTGAACCAGCCTTGCAGCCCAGGGATAAATCCCACTTGGTCGTGGTGAATAATCCTTTTAATGTACTGTTGGATCCTATTGGCTAGTATTTTGGGGAGAATTTTTGCATCCATGTTCATCAAGGATATCGGTCTGTAATTCTCTTTTTTGATGGGGTCTTTGTCTGGTTTTGGGATCAAGGTAATGCTGGCCTCATAAAATGAGTTTGGAAGTTTCCCTTCCATTTCTATTTTTTGGAACAGTTTCAGGAGAATAGGTATTAATTCTTCTTGAAATGTCTGATAGAATTCCCCTGGGAAGCCATCTGGCCCTGGGCTTTTGTTTCTTGGGAGATTTTTGATGACTGTTTCAATTTCCTTAGTGGTTATAGGTCTGTTCAGGTTTTCTATTTCTTCCTGGTTCAATTTTGGTAGTTGATACATCTCTAGGAATGCACCCATTTCTTCCAGGTTATCTAATTTGCTGGCATAGTGTTGCTCATAATATGTTCTTATAATTGTTTGTATTTCTTTGGTGTTGGTTGTGACCTCTCCTCTTTCATTCATGATTTTGTTGATTTGGGTCATTTCTCTTTTCTTTTTGATCAGTCTGGCCAGGGGTTTATCGATCTTGTTAATTCTTTCAAAGAACCAGCTCCTAGTTTCGTTGATCTGTTCTACTGTTCTTTTGGTTTCTAGTTCATTGATTTCTGCTCTGATCTTTATGATTTCTCTTCTCCTGCTGGGTTTAGGCTTTATTTGCTGTTCTTTCTCCAGCTCCTTTAGGTGTAGGGTTAGGTTGTGTATTTGAGACCTTTCTTGTTTCTTGAGAAAGGCTTGTATTGCTATATACTTTCCTCTCAGGACTGCCTTTGCTGTATCCCAAAGATTTTGAACAGTTGTGTTTTCATTTTCATTGGTTTCCATGAATTTTTTTATTTCTTCTTTAATTTCTTGGTTGACCCATTCATTCTTTAGTAGGATGCTCTTTAGCCTCCATGTATTTGAGTTCTTTCCGACTTTCCTCTTGTGGTTGAGTTCTAGTTTCAAAGCATTGTGGTCTGAAAATATGCAGGGAATGATCCCAATCTTTTGGTACCGATTGAGACCTGATTTGTGACCTAGGATGTGATCAATTCTGGAGAATGTTCCATGGGCACTAGAGAAGAATGTGTATTCGTTTGCTTTGGGATGGAATGTTCCGAATATGTCTGTGAAGTCCATTTGGTCCAGTGTGTCATTTAAAGTCTTTATTTCCTTGTTGATCTTTTGCTTAGATGATCTGTCCATTTCAGCCAGAGGGGTGTTAAAGTCCCCCACTATTATTGTATTGTTGTCGATGTGTTTCTTTGCTTTTGTTATTAATTGCCTTATATAATTGGCTGCTCCTATGTTCGGGGCATAGATATTTACAATTGTTAGATCTTCTTGTTGGATAGACCCTTTAAGTAGGATATAGTGTCCTTCCTCATCTCTTATTACAGTCTTTGTTTTAAAACCTAGTTTGTCTGATATAAGGATTGCCACCCCAGCTTTCTTTTGGTGTCCATTAGCATGGTAAATGGTTTTCCACCCCCTCACTTTCAATCTGGGGGTGTCTTTGGGTCTAAAATGAGTCTCTTGCAGACAGCATATTGATGGGTCTTGTTTTTTAATCCAATCTGATAGCCTGTGTCTTTTGATTGGGGCATTTAGCCCATTTACATTCAGGGTAACTATTGAAAGGTATGAATTTAGTGCCATTGTATTACCTGTAAGGTGACTGTTAACTGTCTGTTGTCTGTGTTCGTTTCTGCTCTTTGCTGCTTTTAGGTTCTCTCTTTGCTTAGAGGACCCCTCTCAATATTTCTTGGAGGGCTGGTTTCGTGTTTGCAAATTCCTTTAGTTTTTGTTTGTTCTGGAAGCTTTTTATCTCTCCTTCTATTTTCAATGATAGCCTAGCTGGATATAGTATTCTTGGCTGCATATTTTTCTCGTTTAGTGCTCTGAAGTTATCTTGCCAGTCCTTTCTGGCCTGCCAGGTCTCTGTGGATAGGTCTGTTGCCAATCTAATGTTTCGACCATTGTAGGTTACATATCTCTTCTCCCGAGCTGCTTTCAGGATTTTCTCTTTGTCTCTGAGACTCGTAAGTTTTACTATTAGATGTCGGGGTGTTGACCTATTATTATTGATTTTGAGAGGGGTTCTCTGTGCCTCCTGGATTTTAATGCCTGTTTCCTTCCTCACATTAGGGAAGTTCTCTGCTATAATTTGCTCCAATATACCTTCTGCCCCTCTCTCTGTCTCTTCTTCTTCTGGGATCCCAATTATTCTAATGTTGTTTCGTCTTATCATATCACTTATCTCTCGAATTCTGCCCTCGTGATCCTGTAGTTGTTTCTCTCTCTTTTTCTCAGCCTCTTTATTTTCCATCATTTGGTCTTCTATATCGCTGATTCTCTCTTCTGCCTCATTTATCCTAGCATTTAGTGCCCCCATTTTTGATTGCACCTCATCAATAGCCTTTTTGATTTCGATTTGGTTAGATTTTAGTTCTTTTATTTCTCCAGAAAGGGTTTCTCTAATAACTTCCACGCTTCTCTCAAGCCAGCTAGTATCTTTAAAGTCATGATTCTGAACTCTAGGTCCGACATCGTACTAGTGTCCGTATTGAGTAGGTCGCTGGCTGACGGTACTACCTCTTGTTCTTTTTGCTGAGGTGATTTCTTTCGTCTTGTCATTTTGTCCAGAGGAGAATAGATGAATGAGAGAACAAAATGCTAACAGGTTTACAACGTCCTCAGCAAATATACTGTATACAAATCAGAAAAGACCTGAAACCAGGGGGAAAAAAAAGGGAAAGAAAGAAAAAAGAAAGAGAAAAAGAAAAAAAAAAGATAAAAACAAAAACAAAACAATACAAAAAAAGACAGAATATGATCAAATATGATCAGGCTAGTGCATAGATCAGTGCCACACACTAGATTTTGGGCGTATTTTGGTCTGTTAGAAAAAAGTGCCTCCTAAAATTTTAAAGGAAGAAAGACATATATGTACAAAATAAGGGTTGATACAATGAAGGGATGGAAGATGACTGTAAAGATGAAAAATATAAAAGATTTTATAAAAGGACTTGGTAAGATGAGTTGTTTGAAAAAAGAAAGAAGATGTAAGAAAAAAAAAAAGGAAAAAGGGAGAGAATGTGATCAGGCAGGAGACTAGAACAAAGCCATACACTAGTGATTTAGGGTATATTTTGATCTGTTAGAAGAAACTGTACCTCAAAATTTTAAAGAGAGAACAACTTATATATATATGCCAAAAATAAGGGTATCTACTATGAAGGGATAAAATATGACTCTAAAAATGAAAAATAAAAAATGTTTTTTTTTTTCTAAAAGAGGGATTGATAAGATGTTGGTTGAAAAAGGGAAAAAGAAAAATAAAAAAAAAGTCAACAAAAATTAACTTTGATGAAATAATGAATCATGGTAAAAAAAAAAAAAAAAAGAAAGCCATGAATCTATGTGCAGTATTCCCCTAGCGCTGGAGTTCTCCTCTTCTTGATCGATCAACTTGGTCTTGGCTTGCTGGCTGTTTGTGTTGATCTTCTGGGGGAGGGGCCTGTTGCTGTGGTTTCCAAATGTCTTTGCCGGAGGCAGAATTGCCCCGCCCTTGTCGGTCCGGGCTAAGGAAGCTGCTCCGGTTTGCTCTCAGGAGCTTTTGTTCCCTGCAAGCTCTCGGTACAGCTTTGGAGGACCAGGGCAGAAATGGTGGCCTCCCAATCTCCACTCGGAGGAGCTGAGAACTCGGGGCCCCGCTCCTCAGTGTGCCCCCAGAGAAAAGCAGTCACTTCCGTGTCCCCGGTTCCGGCCGCACTCCGTGCTCACCCGGCCTGTGATGGAGCGTTGCTATCTCTGGCACCCGACCCCGCGCGGAGTCTCCAAACCCAGCAGATCCCTGCAGTGCGTTCCCGCACCGCTCCTCCCCGGGAAGGAAGGGGAGTCTCCCCGGATCTGCTGCTTGTTGGGTCCCTGCTGGGGGAGCCGTGCCCCGAATGGGCCGCAGATCACAGTTTATGGCAACCCCGAGCTGAGAGCCCGCGACTCTGCTCCGTATCTGCAGCCGGCTTCCCTGCTCTGATACCTGGGAGCTCTGGCGCACTCAGGCACCCCCGGTCTCTCTGTGACCCCAAGGGTCCTGAGACCACACTGTCCCGGGAGGATTCCACCCACCGCTTAGCCACTGCAGCGACGTCCCTCCGCCGAGCCAACTTCTAAAAGGTCCGATTTTGTGCTCCGCGGCTCTATCACTTGCCAGAAGCGGCCAGCGGAGGCCCTTCCCCCTCCGTCTATCCTCCCGAATATCGCCTCGGATTCACTTCTCCGCACGCCCTACCTTCCAGTAAGTGGTCGCTTCTCTGTTCAGAGAGTTGTTGCTACTCTCCTGTTCGATCTCCTGTTGAGTTCGTAGGTGTTCCGAATGGTTTGATCCCTATTCAGCTGAATTCCTGAGACCAGACGAAATCTAGGTCTCCTACTCCTCCGCCATCTTGCTCCGCCTCTCCCTATGCGCGGCATTCTGGCATGAACGTGTGAAGAAGGCATAAAGAATGTGCCGTGCCCTGTGACGGTGCTTGACCAACCGCTTGTGAAGAAGTCTTCCCGCAGCTATCATATTGTTTCAGGAAGATAAAAGTGTTTTCTGCAGTGGGTGTGAAGGCATGAGGGACGTACCCTAGAGTTAGCCGTCCGTTCCGAATGTGTCTACTGTCGTTCCATGAAGAAGGATGAGTATGGAAATGTATGATGTGAGGAAGCATAAGGAGGATGGCCTACGGGTGTTTAACTCTAAGAACAAATCTAGAGGGTTGCCGTCCGTCGACGACCCGCTCTTTCCCTACGGGTGGAAGCACCTGGTTACAACTTAGTGCGAACGAAAGGAGACGGAAAGCGCGATACACTACGGCGAGGAACACGTTGTGCGGAGCGTTTCTGTCCACGAAAGTCTTGTGTCATGAGGTTGGAAGGGCCTTCAAATGTACGTGAGCTCGCCTCAGCAGCGCCTTGCACTGAACTCAGAGAAACAACGCCACGTCCAACACGATTTCGGGCTAACCTCTTGGTTCGGGAAGCATGAATCCGTTGGAGATGTATGTGTAAGTGTCTGACACTCGGCTCTCAAGGAACAAAACGGTAGAGAAATCGCCTTTCCACTACCATCTCCAGGGAAGAAGATGGAGGAAGGTTCCGACGTTAAAAGCGAAGGCACAAGTACTGTGCCATATACCACTGCTTGAGAACGAACTTGTGTCGAAAGCTTCTCCCAACTCAGATCTTGTTTCGGGAAGATAGAAGCGTTGTCATTACTTTGTGTGGAAACGCAAGGAAAACGCCACACGCTGAATGGTGAAGAAAAATGTGGGTCGAATGTGACCACCATCACACTAGTAGTCCCCTAGAGAGGAGTGTGTCTGGAAATGGGAGGAAGCGTAAGGAACGTGCTATACACCTAAGTCTAAGAAACAACGCTGTGGCGGTGCGGTCCTTCGACTGCCATCTGCTTTGCTAAGGCACGAAGCGGGTTGAAGCAAAGTGTGAAAGAATCCGGAGGGGAAGGAAGAGAGATATACCTTACTCGCGGAACAAATTCTTATGGAGGGCTTTTCTCAACGAACACCATGTGTCACGACGCTGGAAGGGTGTTCAAATGTATGCGCCTTCGCCAAAGGAAAGGCATACACGAATCTCTGCGAAGCCAGTCTGTGTCAAACGCGACTTCGAGCTTCCATCTGGGTTCCCGCGGAATCCCTAGTCACAAAATGTACGTGTGGAATCCTACACGAAGGGAGTGCTCTTCAGTCTGAAGAAACACCACTCCCGAGAAACCATGTGTCTACTAACATCTTCCCTGAAAATGGTAGGCTTTTCCCATGGAAGTGTGAAATCGCAAGGAATGGGCCCCATGCCTGTGCTACAGAAGTCCTTGGTGTCGCAAGTCTGTCGCCATTCAAATCCTGTTCCGTGAGAAGTGTTTTCAAGAGTAGGAGTGAGAGCAGATGGAAAAGGACACGGTTTTACGTGTGAGAAGGAAATCCGTCAAGAAAGCCATACACGGAAGGATGAGAAACACTTTAGCATGAAATGGGGCAGGCACCTAGAATGGACCCTGTGACGATGCTTGAGAAACCACTTGTAAAGAAGGCTTCCCTCAACTATCATATCGTTTCAGTAAGAGGAAAGTGTTTTCCGTAGTGGGTGTGAAGGCGTAAGGGACATCGGCTCGACTCAGCTCTCCGTTTCGAATTGGCCTACTGTCGTGGACATGAAGAAGGATGTGTATGGAGATGGATGATGTGCGGAAGCCTAAGGAAGATGGCATACGTCTGTTAAACTCTAAGAACAAATCTCGAGGGTTGCCGTCCTTCGACTACCACCTCTTTTCGTAAGGATGGAAGCAGCTTGGGAAAGCTAGCGTGAACGAAAAGCGATGGAACGCGCGATCCTCTACACGGAGGAACACGTTGTGCGGAGGGTTTCTGTCCATCAAGTCCTGTGTCATGGAGCTGGATGGGTCTTCAAATGCACGGGGGCTCGTCTCAGTAGTAGTAGCCTTACACTGAATTCTGAGAAACGAGGCCATGTCCAACAGGCTTTCGTGCTAACATCTGGGTTCTTGAAGAAAGAAGCCTTGGGAGAGATGAGTGTTGCTATATAGGGTAAGCGTCTTACACTCACCTCTCAAAGAACAAAACGGTAGGGAAATAGTCTTTGCACTGCCACCTACAGGGAAGAAGATGGAAGAACTCTCCAACGTTAACAGTGAAGGCACAACTACCGTGCCATATACCAACTGTTTGGGAAAGAGATGTGTCTAAAGCTTCTCTCAACTCAAATCTTGCTTCAGGAGGATAGAAGCGTTTTCAGGACTTCGTGTGAACGCGTAAGAAAAGTGCCATACGCTGAATTGTGCAGAGACATGTGGGTCGAATGCGACCACCCTCGAACCAGTTGTCCCCGAGAGAGGTGTGTGTCTGGAAATCGGGGGAAGCGTAAGGAACGAGCTCTACACTTAAGTCTAAGAAACAATGCTGTGGAGGAGCGGTCCTTCGTCTACCTTCTCCTTCCCGAAGGATCGAAGCGGCCTTGCGCCAAGTGTGAAAGGAAGCGGAGGAAAAGCCTGATATACCTTCCTCGTGGAACAACATTTATGGAGGGCTTCGCCCAAGGGGCACCATGGGTCACGACGCCTGAAGGGTTTTCCAAATGGACGTGAGTTCGCCAGAGGAAAGCCACAGACTCAGCTGCGCGAAACAAGTCTGAGTCAAACCCGACTTCGAGCTTACGACTGGCGTCACGGGGACATCATAGTCACAACAGGTATTTGTTGAATCCGAAACAGGCGGCGTGCACTTCAGTCTGAGGAAACAGAGAAACCGTGTTTCTACTAACATCTTCCCTGAAAATGCTTGTCTATTCCAATGTAAGTGTGGCAGCGCAAGGCATGTGCCCCATGCCTGCGCCACAGAAATAGTTAGTGTAGATTGTCTCTCCCGATTCAAACCTTGTTCCGTGAGGAATGTTTCCAAGAGTATGAAAGAGAGCAGAGGGGAAAGGTCATGCCTTCAAGTGGGAGAAGGAAGTCCTGGAAAGCCATACACCGACGTATGCGCGGCATACTTTTTTTTTTTAATTTTTTTTATTGTTACATTAATCACCATATATTACATCATTAGTTTTTGGTGCAGTGTTCCATGATTCATTGTTTGTTCATAACACCCAGTGCTCCATGCAGAACGTGCCCTCCTCAATACCCATCACCAGGCTAAGCCATCCCCCTACCCCCTTCCCGTCTAGAACCCTCAGTTTGTTTTTCAGAGTCCATCATCTCTCATGATTCCTCTCCCCCTCTGACATACTCCCCTTTTCTTCCTCTCCTGTTATCTTCTTCTTTTTCTTTTTTCTTAAAATATGTTGTGTTTTTTGTTTCAGAAGTACAGAACTGTGATTCAACAGTCTTGCACAATTCACAGCGCTCACCATAGCACATACCCTCCCCAATGTCTATCACCCAGCCACCCCATCCCTCCCACCCCCAACCACTCCAGTAACACTCAGTTTCTTTCCTGAGATTAAGAATTCCTCATATCAGTGAGGTCATGTGATACATGTCTTTCTCTGATTGACTTATTTCCCTCAGCACAACAGCCTCCAGTTCCATCCACGTCGTTGCAAATGGCAAGATCTCATTCCTTTTGATGGCTGCATAATATTCCATTGTGTATATGTAGCCCATCTTCTTTATCCATTCATCTGTCGATGGGCATCTTGGCTCTTTCCACAGTTTGGCTATGGTGGACATTGCTGCTATAAACATTGGGGTACACGTACCCCTTCGGGTCCCTACATTTGTATCTTTGTGGTAAATACCCAGTAGTGCAATTGCTGGATCGAACGGTAGCTCTAATTTCAACTGTTTGAGGAGCCTCCATACTGTTTTCCAGAGGGGTTGCACCAGCTTGCATTCCCACCAACAGTGTAGGAGGGTTCCCCTGTCTCCACATCCCCGCCAACATCTGTCGTTCCCTGACTTGTTAATTTTAGCCATTCTGACGGGTGTGAGGTGGTATCTCATTGAGGTTTTGATTTGGATTTCCCTGATGCCGAGCGATGTTGAGCACTTTGTCATGTGCCTGTTGGCCATTTGGATGTCTTCTTTGGAAAAATGTCTGTTCATGTCTTCTGCCCATTTCTTGATTGGATTATTTGTTCTTTGGGTTTTGGGTTTGATAAGTTCTTTATAGATTTTGGATACTAGCCCTTTATCTGATATGTCATTTGCAAATATTTTCTCCCATTCTGTCGGTTGTCTTTTGGTTTTGTGGACTGTTTCTTTTGCTGTGCAAAAGCTTTTTATCTTGATGAAATCCCAATAGTTCATTTTTGCCCTGGCTTCCCGTGCCTTTGGCGATGTTTCTAGGAAGAAGTTGCTGCGGCTAAGGTCGAAAAGGTTGCTACCTGTGTTCTCCTTTAGGATTTTGATGGACTCCTGTCTCACGTTTAGGTCTTTCAACCATTTGGAGTCTATTTTTGTGTGTGGTGTAAGGAAATGGTCCAGTTTCATTCTTCTGCATGTGGCTGCCCAATTTTCCCAACACCATTTGTTGAAGAGACTGTCTCTTTTCCATTGGACGTTCTTTCCTGCTTTGTCAAAGATAAGTTGACCATA
Source organism: Eumetopias jubatus (assembly GCF_037043125.1). Taxonomy (NCBI): domain Eukaryota; kingdom Metazoa; phylum Chordata; class Mammalia; order Carnivora; family Otariidae; genus Eumetopias; species Eumetopias jubatus. The sequence continues at coordinate 71,387 of NW_028275017.1, forward strand.
GAGTTGAGGGTCCATTTCTGGGCTCTCGATTCTGTTCCATTGATCGATGTGTCTGTTTTTGTGCCAGTACCATACTGTCTTGATGATGACAGCTTTGTAATAGAGCTGGAAGTCCGGAATTGTGATGCCGCCAGCTTTGCTTTTCTTTTTCAGTATTCCTCTGGCTCTTCTGGGTCTCTTCTGGTTCCATACAAATTTTAGGATTATTTGATCCATTTCTTTGAAAAAAGTGGATGGTATTTTGATGGGGATTGCATTGAATGTGTAGATTGCTCTAGGTAGCATTGACATCTTCACAACGTTGATTCTCCCAATCCATGAGCATGGAACGTTTTTCCATTTCTTTGCGTCTTCTTCAATTTCTTTCATGAGTATTTTATAGTTTTCTGTGTACAGATCCTTTGCCTCTTTGGTTAGATTTATTCCTAGGTATCTAATGGTTTTGGGTGCAATCGTAAATGGGATCGACTCCTTGATTTGTCTCTCTTCTGTCTTGTTGTTGGTGTATAGGAATGCCACTGATTTCTGTGCATTGATTTTATATCCTGCTACTTGACTGAATTCCTGTATGAGTTCTAGCAGTTTTGGGGTGGAGTCTTTTGGGTTTTCCACATACAGTATCATATCATCTGCAAAGAGTGAGAGTTTGACTTCCTCTTTGCCGATTTGGATGCCTTTGATTTCTTTTTGTTGTCTAATTGCTGTGGCTAGGACTTCTAATACTATGTTGAATAGCAGTGGTGAGAGTGGACGTCCCTGCCGCGTTCCTGACCTTAGGGGGAAAGCTCTCAGCCTCTCCCCATTGAGAATGATATTCGCTGTAGGTTTTTCATAGATGGCTTTTATGATATTGAGGTATGTACCCTCTATCCCTATACTCTGAAGAGTTTTGATCAAGAAAGGATGCTGTACTTTGTCAAAAGCTTTTTCTGCATCTATTGAGAGGATCATATGATTCTTGTTCTTTCTTTTGTTAATGTATTGTATCACGTTGATTGATTTGCGGATGTTGAACCAGCCTTGCAGCCCAGGGATAAATCCCACTTGGTCGTGGTGAATAATCCTTTTAATGTACTGTTGGATCCTATTGGCTAGTATTTTGGGGAGAATTTTTGCATCCATGTTCATCAAGGATATCGGTCTGTAATTCTCTTTTTTGATGGGGTCTTTGTCTGGTTTTGGGATCAAGGTAATGCTGGCCTCATAAAATGAGTTTGGAAGTTTCCCTTCCATTTCTATTTTTTGGAACAGTTTCAGGAGAATAGGTATTAATTCTTCTTGAAATGTCTGATAGAATTCCCCTGGGAAGCCATCTGGCCCTGGGCTTTTGTTTCTTGGGAGCTTTTTGATGACTGTTTCAATTTCCTTAGTGGTTATAGGTCTGTTCAGGTTTTCTATTTCTTCCTGGTTCAATTTTGGTAGTTGATACATCTCTAGGAATGCACCCATTTCTTCCAGGTTATCTAATTTGCTGGCATAGTGTTGCTCATAATATGTTCTTATAATTGTTTGTATTTCTTTGGTGTTGGTTGTGACCTCTCCTCTTTCATTCATGATTTTGTTGATTTGGGTCATTTCTCTTTTCTTTTTGATCAGTCTGGCCAGGGGTTTATCGATCTTGTTAATTCTTTCAAAGAACCAGCTCCTAGTTTCGTTGATCTGTTCTACTGTTCTTTTGGTTTCTAGTTCATTGATTTCTGCTCTGATCTTTATGATTTCTCTTCTCCTGCTGGGTTTAGGCTTTATTTGCTGTTCTTTCTCCAGCTCCTTTAGGTGTAGGGTTAGGTTGTGTATTTGAGACCTTTCTTGTTTCTTGAGAAAGGCTTGTATTGCTATATACTTTCCTCTCAGGACTGCCTTTGCTGTATCCCAAAGATTTTGAACAGTTGTGTTTTCATTTTCATTGGTTTCCATGAATTTTTTTATTTCTTCTTTAATTTCTTGGTTGACCCATTCATTCTTTAGTAGGATGCTCTTTAGCCTCCATGTATTTGAGTTCTTTCCGACTTTCCTCTTGTGGTTGAGTTCTAGTTTCAAAGCATTGTGGTCTGAAAATATGCAGGGAATGATCCCAATCTTTTGGTACCGATTGAGACCTGATTTGTGACCTAGGATGTGATCAATTCTGGAGAATGTTCCATGGGCACTAGAGAAGAATGTGTATTCGTTTGCTTTGGGATGGAATGTTCCGAATATGTCTGTGAAGTCCATTTGGTCCAGTGTGTCATTTAAAGTCTTTATTTCCTTGTTGATCTTTTGCTTAGATGATCTGTCCATTTCAGCCAGAGGGGTGTTAAAGTCCCCCACTATTATTGTATTGTTGTCGATGTGTTTCTTTGCTTTTGTTATTAATTGCCTTATATAATTGGCTGCTCCTATGTTCGGGGCATAGATATTTACAATTGTTAGATCTTCTTGTTGGATAGACCCTTTAAGTAGGATATAGTGTCCTTCCTCATCTCTTATTACAGTCTTTGTTTTAAAACCTAGTTTGTCTGATATAAGGATTGCCACCCCAGCTTTCTTTTGGTGTCCATTAGCATGGTAAATGGTTTTCCACCCCCTCACTTTCAATCTGGGGGTGTCTTTGGGTCTAAAATGAGTCTCTTGCAGACAGCATATTGATGGGTCTTGTTTTTTAATCCAATCTGATAGCCTGTGTCTTTTGATTGGGGCATTTAGCCCATTTACATTCAGGGTAACTATTGAAAGGTATGAATTTAGTGCCATTGTATTACCTGTAAGGTGACTGTTAACTGTCTGTTGTCTGTGTTCGTTTCTGCTCTTTGCTGCTTTTAGGTTCTCTCTTTGCTTAGAGGACCCCTCTCAATATTTCTTGGAGGGCTGGTTTCGTGTTTGCAAATTCCTTTAGTTTTTGTTTGTTCTGGAAGCTTTTTATCTCTCCTTCTATTTTCAATGATAGCCTAGCTGGATATAGTATTCTTGGCTGCATATTTTTCTCGTTTAGTGCTCTGAAGTTATCTTGCCAGTCCTTTCTGGCCTGCCAGGTCTCTGTGGATAGGTCTGTTGCCAATCTAATGTTTCGACCATTGTAGGTTACATATCTCTTCTCCCGAGCTGCTTTCAGGATTTTCTCTTTGTCTCTGAGACTCGTAAGTTTTACTATTAGATGTCGGGGTGTTGACCTATTATTATTGATTTTGAGAGGGGTTCTCTGTGCCTCCTGGATTTTAATGCCTGTTTCCTTCCTCACATTAGGGAAGTTCTCTGCTATAATTTGCTCCAATATACCTTCTGCCCCTCTCTCTGTCTCTTCTTCTTCTGGGATCCCAATTATTCTAATGTTGTTTCGTCTTATCATATCACTTATCTCTCGAATTCTGCCCTCGTGATCCTGTAGTTGTTTCTCTCTCTTTTTCTCAGCCTCTTTATTTTCCATCATTTGGTCTTCTATATCGCTGATTCTCTCTTCTGCCTCATTTATCCTAGCATTTAGTGCCCCCATTTTTGATTGCACCTCATCAATAGCCTTTTTGATTTCGATTTGGTTAGATTTTAGTTCTTTTATTTCTCCAGAAAGGGTTTCTCTAATAACTTCCACGCTTCTCTCAAGCCAGCTAGTATCTTTAAAGTCATGATTCTGAACTCTAGGTCCGACATCGTACTAGTGTCCGTATTGAGTAGGTCGCTGGCTGACGGTACTACCTCTTGTTCTTTTTGCTGAGGTGATTTCTTTCGTCTTGTCATTTTGTCCAGAGGAGAATAGATGAATGAGAGAACAAAATGCTAACAGGTTTACAACGTCCTCAGCAAATATACTGTATACAAATCAGAAAAGACCTGAAACCAGGGGGAAAAAAAAGGGAAAGAAAGAAAAAAGAAAGAGAAAAAGAAAAAAAAAAGATAAAAACAAAAACAAAACAATACAAAAAAAGACAGAATATGATCAAATATGATCAGGCTAGTGCATAGATCAGTGCCACACACTAGATTTTGGGCGTATTTTGGTCTGTTAGAAAAAAGTGCCTCCTAAAATTTTAAAGGAAGAAAGACATATATGTACAAAATAAGGGTTGATACAATGAAGGGATGGAAGATGACTGTAAAGATGAAAAATATAAAAGATTTTATAAAAGGACTTGGTAAGATGAGTTGTTTGAAAAAAGAAAGAAGATGTAAGAAAAAAAAAAAGGAAAAAGGGAGAGAATGTGATCAGGCAGGAGACTAGAACAAAGCCATACACTAGTGATTTAGGGTATATTTTGATCTGTTAGAAGAAACTGTACCTCAAAATTTTAAAGAGAGAACAACTTATATATATATGCCAAAAATAAGGGTATCTACTATGAAGGGATAAAATATGACTCTAAAAATGAAAAATAAAAAATGTTTTTTTTTTTCTAAAAGAGGGATTGATAAGATGTTGGTTGAAAAAGGGAAAAAGAAAAATAAAAAAAAAGTCAACAAAAATTAACTTTGATGAAATAATGAATCATGGTAAAAAAAAAAAAAAAAAGAAAGCCATGAATCTATGTGCAGTATTCCCCTAGCGCTGGAGTTCTCCTCTTCTTGATCGATCAACTTGGTCTTGGCTTGCTGGCTGTTTGTGTTGATCTTCTGGGGGAGGGGCCTGTTGCTGTGGTTTCCAAATGTCTTTGCCGGAGGCAGAATGGCCCCGCCCTTGTCGGTCCGGGCTAAGGAAGCTGCTCCGGTTTGCTCTCAGGAGCTTTTGTTCCCTGCAAGCTCTCGGTACAGCTTTGGAGGACCAGGGCAGAAATGGTGGCCTCCCAATCTCCACTCGGAGGAGCTGAGAACTCGGGGCCCCGCTCCTCAGTGTGCCCCCAGAGAAAAGCAGTCACTTCCGTGTCCCCGGTTCCGGCCGCACTCCGTGCTCACCCGGCCTGTGATGGAGCGTTGCTATCTCTGGCACCCGACCCCGCGCGGAGTCTCCAAACCCAGCAGATCCCTGCAGTGCGTTCCCGCACCGCTCCTCCCCGGGAAGGAAGGGGAGTCTCCCCGGATCTGCTGCTTGTTGGGTCCCTGCTGGGGGAGCCGTGCCCCGAATGGGCCGCAGATCACAGTTTATGGCAACCCCGAGCTGAGAGTCCGCGACTCTGCTCCGTATCTGCAGCCGGCTTCCCTGCTCTGATACCTGGGAGCTCTGGCGCACTCAGGCACCCCCGGTTTCTCTGTGACCCCAAGGGTCCTGAGACCACACTGTCCCGGGAGGATTCCACCCACCGCTTAGCCACTGCAGCGACGTCCCTCCGCCGAGCCAACTTCTAAAAGGTCCGATTTTGTGCTCCGCGGCTCTATCACTTGCCAGAAGCGGCCAGCGGAGGCCCTTCCCCCTCCGTCTATCCTCCCGAATATCGCCTCGGATTCACTTCTCCGCACGCCCTACCTTCCAGTAAGTGGTCGCTTCTCTGTTCAGAGAGTTGTTGCTACTCTCCTGTTCGATCTCCTGTTGAGTTCGTAGGTGTTCCGAATGGTTTGATCCCTATTCAGCTGAATTCCTGAGACCAGACGAAATCTAGGTCTCCTACTCCTCCGCCATCTTGCTCCGCCTCTCCCTATGCGCGGCATTCTGGCATGAACGTGTGAAGAAGGCATAAAGAATGTGCCGTGCCCTGTGACGGTGCTTGACCAACCGCTTGTGAAGAAGTCTTCCCGCAGCTATCATATTGTTTCAGGAAGATAAAAGTGTTTTCTGCAGTGGGTGTGAAGGCATGAGGGACGTACCCTAGAGTTAGCCGTCCGTTCCGAATGTGTCTACTGTCGTTCCATGAAGAAGGATGAGTATGGAAATGTATGATGTGAGGAAGCATAAGGAGGATGGCCTACGGGTGTTTAACTCTAAGAACAAATCTAGAGGGTTGCCGTCCGTCGACGACCCGCTCTTTCCCTACGGGTGGAAGCACCTGGTTACAACTTAGTGCGAACGAAAGGAGACGGAAAGCGCGATACACTACGGCGAGGAACACGTTGTGCGGAGCGTTTCTGTCCACGAAAGTCTTGTGTCATGAGGTTGGAAGGGCCTTCAAATGTACGTGAGCTCGCCTCAGCAGCGCCTTGCACTGAACTCAGAGAAACAACGCCACGTCCAACACGATTTCGGGCTAACCTCTTGGTTCGGGAAGCATGAATCCGTTGGAGATGTATGTGTAAGTGTCTGACACTCGGCTCTCAAGGAACAAAACGGTAGAGAAATCGCCTTTCCACTACCATCTCCAGGGAAGAAGATGGAGGAAGGTTCCGACGTTAAAAGCGAAGGCACAAGTACTGTGCCATATACCACTGCTTGAGAACGAACTTGTGTCGAAAGCTTCTCCCAACTCAGATCTTGTTTCGGGAAGATAGAAGCGTTGTCATTACTTTGTGTGGAAACGCAAGGAAAACGCCACACGCTGAATGGTGAAGAAAAATGTGGGTCGAATGTGACCACCATCACACTAGTAGTCCCCTAGAGAGGAGTGTGTCTGGAAATGGGAGGAAGCGTAAGGAACGTGCTATACACCTAAGTCTAAGAAACAACGCTGTGGCGGTGCGGTCCTTCGACTGCCATCCGCTTTGCTAAGGCACGAAGCGGGTTGAAGCAAAGTGTGAAAGAATCCGGAGGGGAAGGAAGAGAGATATACCTTACTCGCGGAACAAATTCTTATGGAGGGCTTTTCTCAACGAACACCATGTGTCACGACGCTGGAAGGGTGTTCAAATGTATGCGCCTTCGCCAAAGGAAAGGCATACACGAATCTCTGCGAAGCCAGTCTGTGTCAAACGCGACTTCGAGCTTCCATCTGGGTTCCCGCGGAATCCCTAGTCACAAAATGTACGTGTGGAATCCTACACGAAGGGAGTGCTCTTCAGTCTGAAGAAACACCATTCCCGAGAAACCGTGTGTCTACTAACATCTTCCCTGAAAATGGTAGGCTTTTCCCATGGAAGTGTGAAATCGCAAGGAATGGGCCCCATGCCTGTGCTACAGAAGTCCTTGGTGTCGAAAGTCTGTCGCCATTCAAATCCTGTTCCGTGAGAAGTGTTTTCAAGAGTAGGAGTGAGAGCAGATGGAAAAGGACACGGTTTTACGTGTGAGAAGGAAATCCGTCAAGAAAGCCATACACGGAAGGATGAGAAACACTTTAGCATGAAATGGGGCAGGCACCTAGAATGGGCCCTGTGACGATGCTTGAGAAACCACTTGTAAAGAAGGCTTCCCTCAACTATCATATCGTTTCAGTAAGAGGAAAGTGTTTTCCGTAGTGGGTGTGAAGGCGTAAGGGACATCGGCTCGACTCAGCTCTCCGTTTCGAATTGGCCTACTGTCGTGGACATGAAGAAGGGTGTGTATGGAGATGGATGATGTGCGGAAGCCTAAGGAAGATGGCATACGTCTGTTAAACTCTAAGAACAAATCTCGAGGGTTGCCGTCCTTCGACTACCACCTCTTTTCGTAAGGATGGAAGCAGCTTGGGAAACCTAGCGTGAACGAAAAGCGATGGAACGCGCGATCCTCTACAGGGAGGAACACGTTGTGCGGAGGGTTTCTGTCCATCAAGTCCTGTGTCATGGAGGTGGATGGGTCTTCAAATGCACGTGGGCTCGTCTCAGTAGTAGTAGCCTTACACTGAATTCTGAGAAACGAGGCCATGTCCAACAGGCTTTCGTGCTTACATCTGGGTTCTTGAAGAAAAAAGCCTTTGGAGATATGAGTGTTGCTATATAAGGTAAGGGTCTTACACTCACCTCTCAAAGAACAAAACGGTAGGGAAATAGTCTTTGCACTGCCACCTACAGGGAAGAAGACGGAAGAACTCTCCAACGTTAACAGTGAAGGCACAACTACCGTGCCATATACCAACTGTTTGGGAAAGAGATGTGTCTAAAGCTTCTCTCAACTCAAATCTTGCTTCAGGAAGATAGAAGCGTTTTCAGGACTTCGTGTGAACGCGTAAGAAAAGTGCCATACGCTGAATTGTGCAGAGACATGTGGGTCGAATGCGACCACCCTCGAACCAGTTGTCCCCGAGAGAGGTGTGTGTCTGGAAATCGGGGGAAGCGTAAGGAACGAGCTCTACACTTAAGTCTAAGAAACAATGCTGTGGAGGAGCGGTCCTTCGTCTACCTTCTCCTTCCCGAAGGATCGAAGCGGCCTTGCGCCAAGTGTGAAAGGAAGCGGAGGAAAAGCCTGATATACCTTCCTCGTGGAACAACATTTATGGAGGGCTTCGCCCAATGGGCACCATGGGTCACGACGCCTGAAGGGTTTTCCAAATGGACGTGAGTTCGCCAGAGGAAAGCCACAGACTCAGCTGCGCGAAACAAGTCTGAGTCAAACCCGACTTCGAGCTTACGACTGGCGTCACGGGGACATCATAGTCACAACAGGTATTTGTTGAATCCGAAACAGGCGGCGTGCACTTCAGTCTGAGGAAACAGAGAAACCGTGTTTCTACTAACATCTTCCCTGAAAATGCTTGTCTATTCCAATGGAAGTGTGGCAGCGCAAGGCATGTGCCCCATGCCTGCGCCACAGAAATAGTTAGTGTAGATTGTCTCTCCCGATTCAAACCTTGTTCCGTGAGGAATGTTTCCAAGAGTATGAAAGAGAGCAGAGGGGAAAGGTCATGCCTTCAAGTGGGAGAAGGAAGTCCTGGAAAGCCATACACCGACGTATGCGCGGCATACTTTTTTTTTTAATTTTTTTATTGTTACATTAATCACCATATATTACATCATTAGTTTTTGGTGCAGTGTTCCATGATTCATTGTTTGTTCATAACACCCAGTGCTCCATGCAGAACATGCCCTCCTCAATACCCATCACCAGGCTAAGCCATCCCCCTACCCCCTTCCCGTCTAGAACCCTCAGTTTGTTTTTCAGAGTCCATCATCTCTCATGGTTCCTCTCCCCCTCTGACATACTCCCCTTTTCTTCCTCTCCTGTTATCTTCTTCTTTTTCTTTTTTCTTAAAATATGTTGTGTTATTTGTTTCAGAAGTACAGAACTGTGATTCAACAGTCTTGCACAATTCACAGCGCTCACCATAGCACATACCCTCCCCAATGTCTATCACCCAGCCACCCCATCCCTCCCACCCCCAACCACTCCAGTAACACTCAGTTTCTTTCCTGAGATTAAGAATTCCTCATATCAGTGAGGTCATGTGATACATGTCTTTCTCTGATTGACTTATTTCCCTCAGCACAACAGCCTCCAGTTCCATCCACGTCGTTGCAAATGGCAAGATCTCATTCCTTTTGATGGCTGCATAATATTCCATTGTGTATATGTAGCCCATCTTCTTTATCCATTCATCTGTCGATGGGCATCTTGGCTCTTTCCACAGTTTGGCTATGGTGGACATTGCTGCTATAAACATTGGGGTACACGTACCCCTTCGGGTCCCTACATTTGTATCTTTGTGGTAAATACCCAGTAGTGCAATTGCTGGATCGAACGGTAGCTCTAATTTCAACTGTTTGAGGAGCCTCCATACTGTTTTCCAGAGGGGTTGCACCAGCTTGCATTCCCACCAACAGTGTAGGAGGGTTCCCCTGTCTCCACATCCCCGCCAACATCTGTCGTTCCCTGACTTGTTAATTTTAGCCATTCTGACGGGTGTGAGGTGGTATCTCATTGAGGTTTTGATTTGGATTTCCCTGATGCCGAGCGATGTTGAGCACTTTGTCATGTGCCTGTTGGCCATTTGGATGTCTTCTTTGGAAAAATGTCTGTTCATGTCTTCTGCCCATTTCTTGATTGGATTATTTGTTCTTTGGGTTTTGGGTTTGATAAGTTCTTTATAGATTTTGGATACTAGCCCTTTATCTGATATGTCATTTGCAAATATTTTCTCCCATTCTGTCGGTTGTCTTTTGGTTTTGTGGACTGTTTCTTTTGCTGTGCAAAAGCTTTTTATCTTGATGAAATCCCAATAGTTCATTTTTGCCCTGGCTTCCCGTGCCTTTGGCGATGTTTCTAGGAAGAAGTTGCTGCGGCTAAGGTCGAAAAGGTTGCTACCTGTGTTCTCCTTTAGGATTTTGATGGACTCCTGTCTCACGTTTAGGTCTTTCAACCATTTGGAGTCTATTTTTGTGTGTGGTGTAAGGAAATGGTCCAGTTTCATTCTTCTGCATGTGGCTGCCCAATTTTCCCAACACCATTTGTTGAAGAGACTGTCTCTTTTCCATTGGACGTTCTTTCCTGCTTTGTCAAAGATAAGTTGACCATAGAGTTGAGGGTCCATTTCTGGGCTCTCGATTCTGTTCCATTGATCGATGTGTCTGTTTTTGTGCCAGTACCATACTGTCTTGATGATGACAGCTTTGTAATAGAGCTGGAAGTCCGGAATTGTGATGCCGCCAGCTTTGCTTTTCTTTTTCAGTATTCCTCTGGCTCTTCTGGGTCTCTTCTGGTTCCATACAAATTTTAGGATTATTTGATCCATTTCTTTGAAAAAAGTGGATGGTATTTTGATGGGGATTGCATTGAATGTGTAGATTGCTCTAGGTAGCATTGACATCTTCACAATGTTGATTCTCCCAATCCATGAGCATGGAACGTTTTTCCATTTCTTTGCGTCTTCTTCAATTTCTTTCATGAGTATTTTATAGTTTTCTGAGTACAGATCCTTTGCCTCTTTGGTTAGATTTATTCCTAGGTATCTAATGGTTTTGGGTGCAATCGTAAATGGGATCGACTCCTTGATTTGTCTCTCTTCTGTCTTGTTGTTGGTGTATAGGAATGCCACTGATTTCTGTGCATTGATTTTATATCCTGCTACTTGACTGAATTCCTGTATGAGTTCTAGCAGTTTTGGGGTGGAGTCTTTTGGGTTTTCCACATACAGTATCATATCATCTGCAAAGAGTGAGAGTTTGACTTCCTCTTTGCCGATTTGGATGCCTTTGATTTCTTTTTGTTGTCTAATTGCTGTGGCTAGGACTTCTAATACTATGTTGAATAGCAGTGGTGAGAGTGGACGTCCCTGCCGCGTTCCTGACCTTAGGGGGAAAGCTCTCAGCCTTTCCCCATTGAGAATGATATTCGCTGTAGGTTTTTCATAGATGGCTTTTATGATATTGAGGTATGTACCCTCTATCCCTATACTCTGAAGAGTTTTGATCAAGAAAGGATGCTGTACTTTGTCAAAAGCTTTTTCTGCATCTATTGAGAGGATCATATGATTCTTGTTCTTTCTTTTGTTAATGTATTGTATCACGTTGATTGATTTGCGGATGTTGAACCAGCCTTGCAGCCCAGGGATAAATCCCACTTGGTCGTGGTGAATAATCCTTTTAATGTACTGTTGGATCCTATTGGCTAGTATTTTGGGGAGAATTTTTGCATCCATGTTCATCAAGGATATCGGTCTGTAATTCTCTTTTTTGATGGGGTCTTTGTCTGGTTTTGGGATCAAGGTAATGCTGGCCTCATAAAATGAGTTTGGAAGTTTCCCTTCCATTTCTATTTTTTGGAACAGTTTCAGGAGAATAGGTATTAATTCTTCTTGAAATGTCTGATAGAATTCCCCTGGGAAGCCATCTGGCCCTGGGCTTTTGTTTCTTGGGAGATTTTTGATGACTGTTTCAATTTCCTTAGTGGTTATAGGTCTGTTCAGGTTTTCTATTTCTTCCTGGTTCAATTTTGGTAGTTGATACATCTCTAGGAATGCACCCATTTCTTCCAGGTTATCTAATTTGCTGGCATAGTGTTGCTCATAATATGTTCTTATAATTGTTTGTATTTCTTTGGTGTTGGTTGTGACCTCTCCTCTTTCATTCATGATTTTGTTGATTTGGGTCATTTCTCTTTTCTTTTTGATCAGTCTGGCCAGGGGTTTATCGATCTTGTTAATTCTTTCAAAGAACCAGCTCCTAGTTTCGTTGATCTGTTCTACTGTTCTTTTGGTTTCTAGTTCATTGATTTCTGCTCTGATCTTTATGATTTCTCTTCTCCTGCTGGGTTTAGGCTTTATTTGCTGTTCTTTCTCCAGCTCCTTTAGGTGTAGGGTTAGGTTGTGTATTTGAGACCTTTCTTGTTTCTTGAGAAAGGCTTGTATTGCTATATACTTTCCTCTCAGGACTGCCTTTGCTGTATCCCAAAGATTTTGAACAGTTGTGTTTTCATTTTCATTGGTTTCCATGAATTTTTTTATTTCTTCTTTAATTTCTTGGTTGACCCATTCATTCTTTAGTAGGATGCTCTTTAGCCTCCATGTATTTGAGTTCTTTCCGACTTTCCTCTTGTGGTTGAGTTCTAGTTTCAAAGCATTGTGGTCTGAAAATATGCAGGGAATGATCCCAATCTTTTGGTACCGATTGAGACCTGATTTGTGACCTAGGATGTGATCAATTCTGGAGAATGTTCCATGGGCACTAGAGAAGAATGTGTATTCGTTTGCTTTGGGATGGAATGTTCCGAATATGTCTGTGAAGTCCATTTGGTCCAGTGTGTCATTTAAAGTCTTTATTTCCTTGTTGATCTTTTGCTTAGATGATCTGTCCATTTCAGCCAGAGGGGTGTTAAAGTCCCCCACTATTATTGTATTGTTGTCGATGTGTTTCTTTGCTTTTGTTATTAATTGCCTTATATAATTGGCTGCTCCTATGTTCGGGGCATAGATATTTACAATTGTTAGATCTTCTTGTTGGATAGACCCTTTAAGTAGGATATAGTGTCCTTCCTCATCTCTTATTACAGTCTTTGTTTTAAAACCTAGTTTGTCTGATATAAGGATTGCCACCCCAGCTTTCTTTTGGTGTCCATTAGCATGGTAAATGGTTTTCCACCCCCTCACTTTCAATCTGGGGGTGTCTTTGGGTCTAAAATGAGTCTCTTGCAGACAGCATATTGATGGGTCTTGTTTTTTAATCCAATCTGATAGCCTGTGTCTTTTGATTGGGGCATTTAGCCCATTTACATTCAGGGTAACTATTGAAAGGTATGAATTTAGTGCCATTGTATTACCTGTAAGGTGACTGTTAACTGTCTGTTGTCTGTGTTCGTTTCTGCTCTTTGCTGCTTTTAGGTTCTCTCTTTGCTTAGAGGACCCCTCTCAATATTTCTTGGAGGGCTGGTTTCGTGTTTGCAAATTCCTTTAGTTTTTGTTTGTTCTGGAAGCTTTTTATCTCTCCTTCTATTTTCAATGATAGCCTAGCTGGATATAGTATTCTTGGCTGCATATTTTTCTCGTTTAGTGCTCTGAAGTTATCTTGCCAGTCCTTTCTGGCCTGCCAGGTCTCTGTGGATAGGTCTGTTGCCAATCTAATGTTTCGACCATTGTAGGTTACATATCTCTTCTCCCGAGCTGCTTTCAGGATTTTCTCTTTGTCTCTGAGACTCGTAAGTTTTACTATTAGATGTCGGGGTGTTGACCTATTATTATTGATTTTGAGAGGGGTTCTCTGTGCCTCCTGGATTTTAATGCCTGTTTCCTTCCTCACATTAGGGAAGTTCTCTGCTATAATTTGCTCCAATATACCTTCTGCCCCTCTCTCTGTCTCTTCTTCTTCTGGGATCCCAATTATTCTAATGTTGTTTCGTCTTATCATATCACTTATCTCTCGAATTCTGCCCTCGTGATCCTGTAGTTGTTTCTCTCTCTTTTTCTCAGCCTCTTTATTTTCCATCATTTGGTCTTCTATATCGCTGATTCTCTCTTCTGCCTCATTTATCCTAGCATTTAGTGCCCCCATTTTTGATTGCACCTCATCAATAGCCTTTTTGATTTCGATTTGGTTAGATTTTAGTTCTTTTATTTCTCCAGAAAGGGTTTCTCTAATAACTTCCACGCTTCTCTCAAGCCAGCTAGTATCTTTAAAGTCATGATTCTGAACTCTAGGTCCGACATCGTACTAGTGTCCGTATTGAGTAGGTCGCTGGCTGACGGTACTACCTCTTGTTCTTTTTGCTGAGGTGATTTCTTTCGTCTTGTCATTTTGTCCAGAGGAGAATAGATGAATGAGAGAACAAAATGCTAACAGGTTTACAACGTCCTCAGCAAATATACTGTATACAAATCAGAAAAGACCTGAAACCAGGGGGAAAAAAAAGGGAAAGAAAGAAAAAAGAAAGAGAAAAAGAAAAAAAAAAGATAAAAACAAAAACAAAACAATACAAAAAAAGACAGAATATGATCAAATATGATCAGGCTAGTGCATAGATCAGTGCCACACACTAGATTTTGGGCGTATTTTGGTCTGTTAGAAAAAAGTGCCTCCTAAAATTTTAAAGGAAGAAAGACATATATGTACAAAATAAGGGTTGATACAATGAAGGGATGGAAGATGACTGTAAAGATGAAAAATATAAAAGATTTTATAAAAGGACTTGGTAAGATGAGTTGTTTGAAAAAAGAAAGAAGATGTAAGAAAAAAAAAAAGGAAAAAGGGAGAGAATGTGATCAGGCAGGAGACTAGAACAAAGCCATACACTAGTGATTTAGGGTATATTTTGATCTGTTAGAAGAAACTGTACCTCAAAATTTTAAAGAGAGAACAACTTATATATATATGCCAAAAATAAGGGTATCTACTATGAAGGGATAAAATATGACTCTAAAAATGAAAAATAAAAAATGTTTTTTTTTTTCTAAAAGAGGGATTGATAAGATGTTGGTTGAAAAAGGGAAAAAGAAAAATAAAAAAAAAGTCAACAAAAATTAACTTTGATGAAATAATGAATCATGGTAAAAAAAAAAAAAAAAAGAAAGCCATGAATCTATGTGCAGTATTCCCCTAGCGCTGGAGTTCTCCTCTTCTTGATCGATCAACTTGGTCTTGGCTTGCTGGCTGTTTGTGTTGATCTTCTGGGGGAGGGGCCTGTTGCTGTGGTTTCCAAATGTCTTTGCCGGAGGCAGAATTGCCCCGCCCTTGTCGGTCCGGGCTAAGGAAGCTGCTCCGGTTTGCTCTCAGGAGCTTTTGTTCCCTGCAAGCTCTCGGTACAGCTTTGGAGGACCAGGGCAGAAATGGTGGCCTCCCAATCTCCACTCGGAGGAGCTGAGAACTCGGGGCCCCGCTCCTCAGTGTGCCCCCAGAGAAAAGCAGTCACTTCCGTGTCCCCGGTTCCGGCCGCACTCCGTGCTCACCCGGCCTGTGATGGAGCGTTGCTATCTCTGGCACCCGACCCCGCGCGGAGTCTCCAAACCCAGCAGATCCCTGCAGTGCGTTCCCGCACCGCTCCTCCCCGGGAAGGAAGGGGAGTCTCCCCGGATCTGCTGCTTGTTGGGTCCCTGCTGGGGGAGCCGTGCCCCGAATGGGCCGCAGATCACAGTTTATGGCAACCCCGAGCTGAGAGCCCGCGACTCTGCTCCGTATCTGCAGCCGGCTTCCCTGCTCTGATACCTGGGAGCTCTGGCGCACTCAGGCACCCCCGGTCTCTCTGTGACCCCAAGGGTCCTGAGACCACACTGTCCCGGGAGGATTCCACCCACCGCTTAGCCACTGCAGCGACGTCCCTCCGCCGAGCCAACTTCTAAAAGGTCCGATTTTGTGCTCCGCGGCTCTATCACTTGCCAGAAGCGGCCAGCGGAGGCCCTTCCCCCTCCGTCTATCCTCCCGAATATCGCCTCGGATTCACTTCTCCGCACGCCCTACCTTCCAGTAAGTGGTCGCTTCTCTGTTCAGAGAGTTGTTGCTACTCTCCTGTTCGATCTCCTGTTGAGTTCGTAGGTGTTCCGAATGGTTTGATCCCTATTCAGCTGAATTCCTGAGACCAGACGAAATCTAGGTCTCCTACTCCTCCGCCATCTTGCTCCGCCTCTCCCTATGCGCGGCATTCTGGCATGAACGTGTGAAGAAGGCATAAAGAATGTGCCGTGCCCTGTGACGGTGCTTGACCAACCGCTTGTGAAGAAGTCTTCCCGCAGCTATCATATTGTTTCAGGAAGATAAAAGTGTTTTCTGCAGTGGGTGTGAAGGCATGAGGGACGTACCCTAGAGTTAGCCGTCCGTTCCGAATGTGTCTACTGTCGTTCCATGAAGAAGGATGAGTATGGAAATGTATGATGTGAGGAAGCATAAGGAGGATGGCCTACGGGTGTTTAACTCTAAGAACAAATCTAGAGGGTTGCCGTCCGTCGACGACCCGCTCTTTCCCTACGGGTGGAAGCACCTGGTTACAACTTAGTGCGAACGAAAGGAGACGGAAAGCGCGATACACTACGGCGAGGAACACGTTGTGCGGAGCGTTTCTGTCCACGAAAGTCTTGTGTCATGAGGTTGGAAGGGCCTTCAAATGTACGTGAGCTCGCCTCAGCAGCGCCTTGCACTGAACTCAGAGAAACAACGCCACGTCCAACACGATTTCGGGCTAACCTCTTGGTTCGGGAAGCATGAATCCGTTGGAGATGTATGTGTAAGTGTCTGACACTCGGCTCTCAAGGAACAAAACGGTAGAGAAATCGCCTTTCCACTACCATCTCCAGGGAAGAAGATGGAGGAAGGTTCCGACGTTAAAAGCGAAGGCACAAGTACTGTGCCATATACCACTGCTTGAGAACGAACTTGTGTCGAAAGCTTCTCCCAACTCAGATCTTGTTTCGGGAAGATAGAAGCGTTGTCATTACTTTGTGTGGAAACGCAAGGAAAACGCCACACGCTGAATGGTGAAGAAAAATGTGGGTCGAATGTGACCACCATCACACTAGTAGTCCCCTAGAGAGGAGTGTGTCTGGAAATGGGAGGAAGCGTAAGGAACGTGCTATACACCTAAGTCTAAGAAACAACGCTGTGGCGGTGCGGTCCTTCGACTGCCATCTGCTTTGCTAAGGCACGAAGCGGGTTGAAGCAAAGTGTGAAAGAATCCGGAGGGGAAGGAAGAGAGATATACCTTACTCGCGGAACAAATTCTTATGGAGGGCTTTTCTCAACGAACACCATGTGTCACGACGCTGGAAGGGTGTTCAAATGTATGCGCCTTCGCCAAAGGAAAGGCATACACGAATCTCTGCGAAGCCAGTCTGTGTCAAACGCGACTTCGAGCTTCCATCTGGGTTCCCGCGGAATCCCTAGTCACAAAATGTACGTGTGGAATCCTACACGAAGGGAGTGCTCTTCAGTCTGAAGAAACACCACTCCCGAGAAACCATGTGTCTACTAACATCTTCCCTGAAAATGGTAGGCTTTTCCCATGGAAGTGTGAAATCGCAAGGAATGGGCCCCATGCCTGTGCTACAGAAGTCCTTGGTGTCGCAAGTCTGTCGCCATTCAAATCCTGTTCCGTGAGAAGTGTTTTCAAGAGTAGGAGTGAGAGCAGATGGAAAAGGACACGGTTTTACGTGTGAGAAGGAAATCCGTCAAGAAAGCCATACACGGAAGGATGAGAAACACTTTAGCATGAAATGGGGCAGGCACCTAGAATGGACCCTGTGACGATGCTTGAGAAACCACTTGTAAAGAAGGCTTCCCTCAACTATCATATCGTTTCAGTAAGAGGAAAGTGTTTTCCGTAGTGGGTGTGAAGGCGTAAGGGACATCGGCTCGACTCAGCTCTCCGTTTCGAATTGGCCTACTGTCGTGGACATGAAGAAGGATGTGTATGGAGATGGATGATGTGCGGAAGCCTAAGGAAGATGGCATACGTCTGTTAAACTCTAAGAACAAATCTCGAGGGTTGCCGTCCTTCGACTACCACCTCTTTTCGTAAGGATGGAAGCAGCTTGGGAAAGCTAGCGTGAACGAAAAGCGATGGAACGCGCGATCCTCTACACGGAGGAACACGTTGTGCGGAGGGTTTCTGTCCATCAAGTCCTGTGTCATGGAGCTGGATGGGTCTTCAAATGCACGGGGGCTCGTCTCAGTAGTAGTAGCCTTACACTGAATTCTGAGAAACGAGGCCATGTCCAACAGGCTTTCGTGCTAACATCTGGGTTCTTGAAGAAAGAAGCCTTGGGAGAGATGAGTGTTGCTATATAGGGTAAGCGTCTTACACTCACCTCTCAAAGAACAAAACGGTAGGGAAATAGTCTTTGCACTGCCACCTACAGGGAAGAAGATGGAAGAACTCTCCAACGTTAACAGTGAAGGCACAACTACCGTGCCATATACCAACTGTTTGGGAAAGAGATGTGTCTAAAGCTTCTCTCAACTCAAATCTTGCTTCAGGAGGATAGAAGCGTTTTCAGGACTTCGTGTGAACGCGTAAGAAAAGTGCCATACGCTGAATTGTGCAGAGACATGTGGGTCGAATGCGACCACCCTCGAACCAGTTGTCCCCGAGAGAGGTGTGTGTCTGGAAATCGGGGGAAGCGTAAGGAACGAGCTCTACACTTAAGTCTAAGAAACAATGCTGTGGAGGAGCGGTCCTTCGTCTACCTTCTCCTTCCCGAAGGATCGAAGCGGCCTTGCGCCAAGTGTGAAAGGAAGCGGAGGAAAAGCCTGATATACCTTCCTCGTGGAACAACATTTATGGAGGGCTTCGCCCAAGGGGCACCATGGGTCACGACGCCTGAAGGGTTTTCCAAATGGACGTGAGTTCGCCAGAGGAAAGCCACAGACTCAGCTGCGCGAAACAAGTCTGAGTCAAACCCGACTTCGAGCTTACGACTGGCGTCACGGGGACATCATAGTCACAACAGGTATTTGTTGAATCCGAAACAGGCGGCGTGCACTTCAGTCTGAGGAAACAGAGAAACCGTGTTTCTACTAACATCTTCCCTGAAAATGCTTGTCTATTCCAATGTAAGTGTGGCAGCGCAAGGCATGTGCCCCATGCCTGCGCCACAGAAATAGTTAGTGTAGATTGTCTCTCCCGATTCAAACCTTGTTCCGTGAGGAATGTTTCCAAGAGTATGAAAGAGAGCAGAGGGGAAAGGTCATGCCTTCAAGTGGGAGAAGGAAGTCCTGGAAAGCCATACACCGACGTATGCGCGGCATACTTTTTTTTTTTAATTTTTTTTATTGTTACATTAATCACCATATATTACATCATTAGTTTTTGGTGCAGTGTTCCATGATTCATTGTTTGTTCATAACACCCAGTGCTCCATGCAGAACGTGCCCTCCTCAATACCCATCACCAGGCTAAGCCATCCCCCTACCCCCTTCCCGTCTAGAACCCTCAGTTTGTTTTTCAGAGTCCATCATCTCTCATGATTCCTCTCCCCCTCTGACATACTCCCCTTTTCTTCCTCTCCTGTTATCTTCTTCTTTTTCTTTTTTCTTAAAATATGTTGTGTTTTTTGTTTCAGAAGTACAGAACTGTGATTCAACAGTCTTGCACAATTCACAGCGCTCACCATAGCACATACCCTCCCCAATGTCTATCACCCAGCCACCCCATCCCTCCCACCCCCAACCACTCCAGTAACACTCAGTTTCTTTCCTGAGATTAAGAATTCCTCATATCAGTGAGGTCATGTGATACATGTCTTTCTCTGATTGACTTATTTCCCTCAGCACAACAGCCTCCAGTTCCATCCACGTCGTTGCAAATGGCAAGATCTCATTCCTTTTGATGGCTGCATAATATTCCATTGTGTATATGTAGCCCATCTTCTTTATCCATTCATCTGTCGATGGGCATCTTGGCTCTTTCCACAGTTTGGCTATGGTGGACATTGCTGCTATAAACATTGGGGTACACGTACCCCTTCGGGTCCCTACATTTGTATCTTTGTGGTAAATACCCAGTAGTGCAATTGCTGGATCGAACGGTAGCTCTAATTTCAACTGTTTGAGGAGCCTCCATACTGTTTTCCAGAGGGGTTGCACCAGCTTGCATTCCCACCAACAGTGTAGGAGGGTTCCCCTGTCTCCACATCCCCGCCAACATCTGTCGTTCCCTGACTTGTTAATTTTAGCCATTCTGACGGGTGTGAGGTGGTATCTCATTGAGGTTTTGATTTGGATTTCCCTGATGCCGAGCGATGTTGAGCACTTTGTCATGTGCCTGTTGGCCATTTGGATGTCTTCTTTGGAAAAATGTCTGTTCATGTCTTCTGCCCATTTCTTGATTGGATTATTTGTTCTTTGGGTTTTGGGTTTGATAAGTTCTTTATAGATTTTGGATACTAGCCCTTTATCTGATATGTCATTTGCAAATATTTTCTCCCATTCTGTCGGTTGTCTTTTGGTTTTGTGGACTGTTTCTTTTGCTGTGCAAAAGCTTTTTATCTTGATGAAATCCCAATAGTTCATTTTTGCCCTGGCTTCCCGTGCCTTTGGCGATGTTTCTAGGAAGAAGTTGCTGCGGCTAAGGTCGAAAAGGTTGCTACCTGTGTTCTCCTTTAGGATTTTGATGGACTCCTGTCTCACGTTTAGGTCTTTCAACCATTTGGAGTCTATTTTTGTGTGTGGTGTAAGGAAATGGTCCAGTTTCATTCTTCTGCATGTGGCTGCCCAATTTTCCCAACACCATTTGTTGAAGAGACTGTCTCTTTTCCATTGGACGTTCTTTCCTGCTTTGTCAAAGATAAGTTGACCATAGAGTTGAGGGTCCATTTCTGGGCTCTCGATTCTGTTCCATTGATCGATGTGTCTGTTTTTGTGCCAGTACCATACTGTCTTGATGATGACAGCTTTGTAATAGAGCTGGAAGTCCGGAATTGTGATGCCGCCAGCTTTGCTTTTCTTTTTCAGTATTCCTCTGGCTCTTCTGGGTCTCTTCTGGTTCCATACAAATTTTAGGATTATTTGATCCATTTCTTTGAAAAAAGTGGATGGTATTTTGATGGGGATTGCATTGAATGTGTAGATTGCTCTAGGTAGCATTGACATCTTCACAACGTTGATTCTCCCAATCCATGAGCATGGAACGTTTTTCCATTTCTTTGCGTCTTCTTCAATTTCTTTCATGAGTATTTTATAGTTTTCTGTGTACAGATCCTTTGCCTCTTTGGTTAGATTTATTCCTAGGTATCTAATGGTTTTGGGTGCAATCGTAAATGGGATCGACTCCTTGATTTGTCTCTCTTCTGTCTTGTTGTTGGTGTATAGGAATGCCACTGATTTCTGTGCATTGATTTTATATCCTGCTACTTGACTGAATTCCTGTATGAGTTCTAGCAGTTTTGGGGTGGAGTCTTTTGGGTTTTCCACATACAGTATCATATCATCTGCAAAGAGTGAGAGTTTGACTTCCTCTTTGCCGATTTGGATGCCTTTGATTTCTTTTTGTTGTCTAATTGCTGTGGCTAGGACTTCTAATACTATGTTGAATAGCAGTGGTGAGAGTGGACGTCCCTGCCGCGTTCCTGACCTTAGGGGGAAAGCTCTCAGCCTCTCCCCATTGAGAATGATATTCGCTGTAGGTTTTTCATAGATGGCTTTTATGATATTGAGGTATGTACCCTCTATCCCTATACTCTGAAGAGTTTTGATCAAGAAAGGATGCTGTACTTTGTCAAAAGCTTTTTCTGCATCTATTGAGAGGATCATATGATTCTTGTTCTTTCTTTTGTTAATGTATTGTATCACGTTGATTGATTTGCGGATGTTGAACCAGCCTTGCAGCCCAGGGATAAATCCCACTTGGTCGTGGTGAATAATCCTTTTAATGTACTGTTGGATCCTATTGGCTAGTATTTTGGGGAGAATTTTTGCATCCATGTTCATCAAGGATATCGGTCTGTAATTCTCTTTTTTGATGGGGTCTTTGTCTGGTTTTGGGATCAAGGTAATGCTGGCCTCATAAAATGAGTTTGGAAGTTTCCCTTCCATTTCTATTTTTTGGAACAGTTTCAGGAGAATAGGTATTAATTCTTCTTGAAATGTCTGATAGAATTCCCCTGGGAAGCCATCTGGCCCTGGGCTTTTGTTTCTTGGGAGCTTTTTGATGACTGTTTCAATTTCCTTAGTGGTTATAGGTCTGTTCAGGTTTTCTATTTCTTCCTGGTTCAATTTTGGTAGTTGATACATCTCTAGGAATGCACCCATTTCTTCCAGGTTATCTAATTTGCTGGCATAGTGTTGCTCATAATATGTTCTTATAATTGTTTGTATTTCTTTGGTGTTGGTTGTGACCTCTCCTCTTTCATTCATGATTTTGTTGATTTGGGTCATTTCTCTTTTCTTTTTGATCAGTCTGGCCAGGGGTTTATCGATCTTGTTAATTCTTTCAAAGAACCAGCTCCTAGTTTCGTTGATCTGTTCTACTGTTCTTTTGGTTTCTAGTTCATTGATTTCTGCTCTGATCTTTATGATTTCTCTTCTCCTGCTGGGTTTAGGCTTTATTTGCTGTTCTTTCTCCAGCTCCTTTAGGTGTAGGGTTAGGTTGTGTATTTGAGACCTTTCTTGTTTCTTGAGAAAGGCTTGTATTGCTATATACTTTCCTCTCAGGACTGCCTTTGCTGTATCCCAAAGATTTTGAACAGTTGTGTTTTCATTTTCATTGGTTTCCATGAATTTTTTTATTTCTTCTTTAATTTCTTGGTTGACCCATTCATTCTTTAGTAGGATGCTCTTTAGCCTCCATGTATTTGAGTTCTTTCCGACTTTCCTCTTGTGGTTGAGTTCTAGTTTCAAAGCATTGTGGTCTGAAAATATGCAGGGAATGATCCCAATCTTTTGGTACCGATTGAGACCTGATTTGTGACCTAGGATGTGATCAATTCTGGAGAATGTTCCATGGGCACTAGAGAAGAATGTGTATTCGTTTGCTTTGGGATGGAATGTTCCGAATATGTCTGTGAAGTCCATTTGGTCCAGTGTGTCATTTAAAGTCTTTATTTCCTTGTTGATCTTTTGCTTAGATGATCTGTCCATTTCAGCCAGAGGGGTGTTAAAGTCCCCCACTATTATTGTATTGTTGTCGATGTGTTTCTTTGCTTTTGTTATTAATTGCCTTATATAATTGGCTGCTCCTATGTTCGGGGCATAGATATTTACAATTGTTAGATCTTCTTGTTGGATAGACCCTTTAAGTAGGATATAGTGTCCTTCCTCATCTCTTATTACAGTCTTTGTTTTAAAACCTAGTTTGTCTGATATAAGGATTGCCACCCCAGCTTTCTTTTGGTGTCCATTAGCATGGTAAATGGTTTTCCACCCCCTCACTTTCAATCTGGGGGTGTCTTTGGGTCTAAAATGAGTCTCTTGCAGACAGCATATTGATGGGTCTTGTTTTTTAATCCAATCTGATAGCCTGTGTCTTTTGATTGGGGCATTTAGCCCATTTACATTCAGGGTAACTATTGAAAGGTATGAATTTAGTGCCATTGTATTACCTGTAAGGTGACTGTTAACTGTCTGTTGTCTGTGTTCGTTTCTGCTCTTTGCTGCTTTTAGGTTCTCTCTTTGCTTAGAGGACCCCTCTCAATATTTCTTGGAGGGCTGGTTTCGTGTTTGCAAATTCCTTTAGTTTTTGTTTGTTCTGGAAGCTTTTTATCTCTCCTTCTATTTTCAATGATAGCCTAGCTGGATATAGTATTCTTGGCTGCATATTTTTCTCGTTTAGTGCTCTGAAGTTATCTTGCCAGTCCTTTCTGGCCTGCCAGGTCTCTGTGGATAGGTCTGTTGCCAATCTAATGTTTCGACCATTGTAGGTTACATATCTCTTCTCCCGAGCTGCTTTCAGGATTTTCTCTTTGTCTCTGAGACTCGTAAGTTTTACTATTAGATGTCGGGGTGTTGACCTATTATTATTGATTTTGAGAGGGGTTCTCTGTGCCTCCTGGATTTTAATGCCTGTTTCCTTCCTCACATTAGGGAAGTTCTCTGCTATAATTTGCTCCAATATACCTTCTGCCCCTCTCTCTGTCTCTTCTTCTTCTGGGATCCCAATTATTCTAATGTTGTTTCGTCTTATCATATCACTTATCTCTCGAATTCTGCCCTCGTGATCCTGTAGTTGTTTCTCTCTCTTTTTCTCAGCCTCTTTATTTTCCATCATTTGGTCTTCTATATCGCTGATTCTCTCTTCTGCCTCATTTATCCTAGCATTTAGTGCCCCCATTTTTGATTGCACCTCATCAATAGCCTTTTTGATTTCGATTTGGTTAGATTTTAGTTCTTTTATTTCTCCAGAAAGGGTTTCTCTAATAACTTCCACGCTTCTCTCAAGCCAGCTAGTATCTTTAAAGTCATGATTCTGAACTCTAGGTCCGACATCGTACTAGTGTCCGTATTGAGTAGGTCGCTGGCTGACGGTACTACCTCTTGTTCTTTTTGCTGAGGTGATTTCTTTCGTCTTGTCATTTTGTCCAGAGGAGAATAGATGAATGAGAGAACAAAATGCTAACAGGTTTACAACGTCCTCAGCAAATATACTGTATACAAATCAGAAAAGACCTGAAACCAGGGGGAAAAAAAAGGGAAAGAAAGAAAAAAGAAAGAGAAAAAGAAAAAAAAAAGATAAAAACAAAAACAAAACAATACAAAAAAAGACAGAATATGATCAAATATGATCAGGCTAGTGCATAGATCAGTGCCACACACTAGATTTTGGGCGTATTTTGGTCTGTTAGAAAAAAGTGCCTCCTAAAATTTTAAAGGAAGAAAGACATATATGTACAAAATAAGGGTTGATACAATGAAGGGATGGAAGATGACTGTAAAGATGAAAAATATAAAAGATTTTATAAAAGGACTTGGTAAGATGAGTTGTTTGAAAAAAGAAAGAAGATGTAAGAAAAAAAAAAAGGAAAAAGGGAGAGAATGTGATCAGGCAGGAGACTAGAACAAAGCCATACACTAGTGATTTAGGGTATATTTTGATCTGTTAGAAGAAACTGTACCTCAAAATTTTAAAGAGAGAACAACTTATATATATATGCCAAAAATAAGGGTATCTACTATGAAGGGATAAAATATGACTCTAAAAATGAAAAATAAAAAATGTTTTTTTTTTTCTAAAAGAGGGATTGATAAGATGTTGGTTGAAAAAGGGAAAAAGAAAAATAAAAAAAAAGTCAACAAAAATTAACTTTGATGAAATAATGAATCATGGTAAAAAAAAAAAAAAAAAGAAAGCCATGAATCTATGTGCAGTATTCCCCTAGCGCTGGAGTTCTCCTCTTCTTGATCGATCAACTTGGTCTTGGCTTGCTGGCTGTTTGTGTTGATCTTCTGGGGGAGGGGCCTGTTGCTGTGGTTTCCAAATGTCTTTGCCGGAGGCAGAATGGCCCCGCCCTTGTCGGTCCGGGCTAAGGAAGCTGCTCCGGTTTGCTCTCAGGAGCTTTTGTTCCCTGCAAGCTCTCGGTACAGCTTTGGAGGACCAGGGCAGAAATGGTGGCCTCCCAATCTCCACTCGGAGGAGCTGAGAACTCGGGGCCCCGCTCCTCAGTGTGCCCCCAGAGAAAAGCAGTCACTTCCGTGTCCCCGGTTCCGGCCGCACTCCGTGCTCACCCGGCCTGTGATGGAGCGTTGCTATCTCTGGCACCCGACCCCGCGCGGAGTCTCCAAACCCAGCAGATCCCTGCAGTGCGTTCCCGCACCGCTCCTCCCCGGGAAGGAAGGGGAGTCTCCCCGGATCTGCTGCTTGTTGGGTCCCTGCTGGGGGAGCCGTGCCCCGAATGGGCCGCAGATCACAGTTTATGGCAACCCCGAGCTGAGAGTCCGCGACTCTGCTCCGTATCTGCAGCCGGCTTCCCTGCTCTGATACCTGGGAGCTCTGGCGCACTCAGGCACCCCCGGTTTCTCTGTGACCCCAAGGGTCCTGAGACCACACTGTCCCGGGAGGATTCCACCCACCGCTTAGCCACTGCAGCGACGTCCCTCCGCCGAGCCAACTTCTAAAAGGTCCGATTTTGTGCTCCGCGGCTCTATCACTTGCCAGAAGCGGCCAGCGGAGGCCCTTCCCCCTCCGTCTATCCTCCCGAATATCGCCTCGGATTCACTTCTCCGCACGCCCTACCTTCCAGTAAGTGGTCGCTTCTCTGTTCAGAGAGTTGTTGCTACTCTCCTGTTCGATCTCCTGTTGAGTTCGTAGGTGTTCCGAATGGTTTGATCCCTATTCAGCTGAATTCCTGAGACCAGACGAAATCTAGGTCTCCTACTCCTCCGCCATCTTGCTCCGCCTCTCCCTATGCGCGGCATTCTGGCATGAACGTGTGAAGAAGGCATAAAGAATGTGCCGTGCCCTGTGACGGTGCTTGACCAACCGCTTGTGAAGAAGTCTTCCCGCAGCTATCATATTGTTTCAGGAAGATAAAAGTGTTTTCTGCAGTGGGTGTGAAGGCATGAGGGACGTACCCTAGAGTTAGCCGTCCGTTCCGAATGTGTCTACTGTCGTTCCATGAAGAAGGATGAGTATGGAAATGTATGATGTGAGGAAGCATAAGGAGGATGGCCTACGGGTGTTTAACTCTAAGAACAAATCTAGAGGGTTGCCGTCCGTCGACGACCCGCTCTTTCCCTACGGGTGGAAGCACCTGGTTACAACTTAGTGCGAACGAAAGGAGACGGAAAGCGCGATACACTACGGCGAGGAACACGTTGTGCGGAGCGTTTCTGTCCACGAAAGTCTTGTGTCATGAGGTTGGAAGGGCCTTCAAATGTACGTGAGCTCGCCTCAGCAGCGCCTTGCACTGAACTCAGAGAAACAACGCCACGTCCAACACGATTTCGGGCTAACCTCTTGGTTCGGGAAGCATGAATCCGTTGGAGATGTATGTGTAAGTGTCTGACACTCGGCTCTCAAGGAACAAAACGGTAGAGAAATCGCCTTTCCACTACCATCTCCAGGGAAGAAGATGGAGGAAGGTTCCGACGTTAAAAGCGAAGGCACAAGTACTGTGCCATATACCACTGCTTGAGAACGAACTTGTGTCGAAAGCTTCTCCCAACTCAGATCTTGTTTCGGGAAGATAGAAGCGTTGTCATTACTTTGTGTGGAAACGCAAGGAAAACGCCACACGCTGAATGGTGAAGAAAAATGTGGGTCGAATGTGACCACCATCACACTAGTAGTCCCCTAGAGAGGAGTGTGTCTGGAAATGGGAGGAAGCGTAAGGAACGTGCTATACACCTAAGTCTAAGAAACAACGCTGTGGCGGTGCGGTCCTTCGACTGCCATCCGCTTTGCTAAGGCACGAAGCGGGTTGAAGCAAAGTGTGAAAGAATCCGGAGGGGAAGGAAGAGAGATATACCTTACTCGCGGAACAAATTCTTATGGAGGGCTTTTCTCAACGAACACCATGTGTCACGACGCTGGAAGGGTGTTCAAATGTATGCGCCTTCGCCAAAGGAAAGGCATACACGAATCTCTGCGAAGCCAGTCTGTGTCAAACGCGACTTCGAGCTTCCATCTGGGTTCCCGCGGAATCCCTAGTCACAAAATGTACGTGTGGAATCCTACACGAAGGGAGTGCTCTTCAGTCTGAAGAAACACCATTCCCGAGAAACCGTGTGTCTACTAACATCTTCCCTGAAAATGGTAGGCTTTTCCCATGGAAGTGTGAAATCGCAAGGAATGGGCCCCATGCCTGTGCTACAGAAGTCCTTGGTGTCGAAAGTCTGTCGCCATTCAAATCCTGTTCCGTGAGAAGTGTTTTCAAGAGTAGGAGTGAGAGCAGATGGAAAAGGACACGGTTTTACGTGTGAGAAGGAAATCCGTCAAGAAAGCCATACACGGAAGGATGAGAAACACTTTAGCATGAAATGGGGCAGGCACCTAGAATGGGCCCTGTGACGATGCTTGAGAAACCACTTGTAAAGAAGGCTTCCCTCAACTATCATATCGTTTCAGTAAGAGGAAAGTGTTTTCCGTAGTGGGTGTGAAGGCGTAAGGGACATCGGCTCGACTCAGCTCTCCGTTTCGAATTGGCCTACTGTCGTGGACATGAAGAAGGGTGTGTATGGAGATGGATGATGTGCGGAAGCCTAAGGAAGATGGCATACGTCTGTTAAACTCTAAGAACAAATCTCGAGGGTTGCCGTCCTTCGACTACCACCTCTTTTCGTAAGGATGGAAGCAGCTTGGGAAACCTAGCGTGAACGAAAAGCGATGGAACGCGCGATCCTCTACAGGGAGGAACACGTTGTGCGGAGGGTTTCTGTCCATCAAGTCCTGTGTCATGGAGGTGGATGGGTCTTCAAATGCACGTGGGCTCGTCTCAGTAGTAGTAGCCTTACACTGAATTCTGAGAAACGAGGCCATGTCCAACAGGCTTTCGTGCTTACATCTGGGTTCTTGAAGAAAAAAGCCTTTGGAGATATGAGTGTTGCTATATAAGGTAAGGGTCTTACACTCACCTCTCAAAGAACAAAACGGTAGGGAAATAGTCTTTGCACTGCCACCTACAGGGAAGAAGACGGAAGAACTCTCCAACGTTAACAGTGAAGGCACAACTACCGTGCCATATACCAACTGTTTGGGAAAGAGATGTGTCTAAAGCTTCTCTCAACTCAAATCTTGCTTCAGGAAGATAGAAGCGTTTTCAGGACTTCGTGTGAACGCGTAAGAAAAGTGCCATACGCTGAATTGTGCAGAGACATGTGGGTCGAATGCGACCACCCTCGAACCAGTTGTCCCCGAGAGAGGTGTGTGTCTGGAAATCGGGGGAAGCGTAAGGAACGAGCTCTACACTTAAGTCTAAGAAACAATGCTGTGGAGGAGCGGTCCTTCGTCTACCTTCTCCTTCCCGAAGGATCGAAGCGGCCTTGCGCCAAGTGTGAAAGGAAGCGGAGGAAAAGCCTGATATACCTTCCTCGTGGAACAACATTTATGGAGGGCTTCGCCCAATGGGCACCATGGGTCACGACGCCTGAAGGGTTTTCCAAATGGACGTGAGTTCGCCAGAGGAAAGCCACAGACTCAGCTGCGCGAAACAAGTCTGAGTCAAACCCGACTTCGAGCTTACGACTGGCGTCACGGGGACATCATAGTCACAACAGGTATTTGTTGAATCCGAAACAGGCGGCGTGCACTTCAGTCTGAGGAAACAGAGAAACCGTGTTTCTACTAACATCTTCCCTGAAAATGCTTGTCTATTCCAATGGAAGTGTGGCAGCGCAAGGCATGTGCCCCATGCCTGCGCCACAGAAATAGTTAGTGTAGATTGTCTCTCCCGATTCAAACCTTGTTCCGTGAGGAATGTTTCCAAGAGTATGAAAGAGAGCAGAGGGGAAAGGTCATGCCTTCAAGTGGGAGAAGGAAGTCCTGGAAAGCCATACACCGACGTATGCGCGGCATACTTTTTTTTTTAATTTTTTTATTGTTACATTAATCACCATATATTACATCATTAGTTTTTGGTGCAGTGTTCCATGATTCATTGTTTGTTCATAACACCCAGTGCTCCATGCAGAACATGCCCTCCTCAATACCCATCACCAGGCTAAGCCATCCCCCTACCCCCTTCCCGTCTAGAACCCTCAGTTTGTTTTTCAGAGTCCATCATCTCTCATGGTTCCTCTCCCCCTCTGACATACTCCCCTTTTCTTCCTCTCCTGTTATCTTCTTCTTTTTCTTTTTTCTTAAAATATGTTGTGTTATTTGTTTCAGAAGTACAGAACTGTGATTCAACAGTCTTGCACAATTCACAGCGCTCACCATAGCACATACCCTCCCCAATGTCTATCACCCAGCCACCCCATCCCTCCCACCCCCAACCACTCCAGTAACACTCAGTTTCTTTCCTGAGATTAAGAATTCCTCATATCAGTGAGGTCATGTGATACATGTCTTTCTCTGATTGACTTATTTCCCTCAGCACAACAGCCTCCAGTTCCATCCACGTCGTTGCAAATGGCAAGATCTCATTCCTTTTGATGGCTGCATAATATTCCATTGTGTATATGTAGCCCATCTTCTTTATCCATTCATCTGTCGATGGGCATCTTGGCTCTTTCCACAGTTTGGCTATGGTGGACATTGCTGCTATAAACATTGGGGTACACGTACCCCTTCGGGTCCCTACATTTGTATCTTTGTGGTAAATACCCAGTAGTGCAATTGCTGGATCGAACGGTAGCTCTAATTTCAACTGTTTGAGGAGCCTCCATACTGTTTTCCAGAGGGGTTGCACCAGCTTGCATTCCCACCAACAGTGTAGGAGGGTTCCCCTGTCTCCACATCCCCGCCAACATCTGTCGTTCCCTGACTTGTTAATTTTAGCCATTCTGACGGGTGTGAGGTGGTATCTCATTGAGGTTTTGATTTGGATTTCCCTGATGCCGAGCGATGTTGAGCACTTTGTCATGTGCCTGTTGGCCATTTGGATGTCTTCTTTGGAAAAATGTCTGTTCATGTCTTCTGCCCATTTCTTGATTGGATTATTTGTTCTTTGGGTTTTGGGTTTGATAAGTTCTTTATAGATTTTGGATACTAGCCCTTTATCTGATATGTCATTTGCAAATATTTTCTCCCATTCTGTCGGTTGTCTTTTGGTTTTGTGGACTGTTTCTTTTGCTGTGCAAAAGCTTTTTATCTTGATGAAATCCCAATAGTTCATTTTTGCCCTGGCTTCCCGTGCCTTTGGCGATGTTTCTAGGAAGAAGTTGCTGCGGCTAAGGTCGAAAAGGTTGCTACCTGTGTTCTCCTTTAGGATTTTGATGGACTCCTGTCTCACGTTTAGGTCTTTCAACCATTTGGAGTCTATTTTTGTGTGTGGTGTAAGGAAATGGTCCAGTTTCATTCTTCTGCATGTGGCTGCCCAATTTTCCCAACACCATTTGTTGAAGAGACTGTCTCTTTTCCATTGGACGTTCTTTCCTGCTTTGTCAAAGATAAGTTGACCATAGAGTTGAGGGTCCATTTCTGGGCTCTCGATTCTGTTCCATTGATCGATGTGTCTGTTTTTGTGCCAGTACCATACTGTCTTGATGATGACAGCTTTGTAATAGAGCTGGAAGTCCGGAATTGTGATGCCGCCAGCTTTGCTTTTCTTTTTCAGTATTCCTCTGGCTCTTCTGGGTCTCTTCTGGTTCCATACAAATTTTAGGATTATTTGATCCATTTCTTTGAAAAAAGTGGATGGTATTTTGATGGGGATTGCATTGAATGTGTAGATTGCTCTAGGTAGCATTGACATCTTCACAATGTTGATTCTCCCAATCCATGAGCATGGAACGTTTTTCCATTTCTTTGCGTCTTCTTCAATTTCTTTCATGAGTATTTTATAGTTTTCTGAGTACAGATCCTTTGCCTCTTTGGTTAGATTTATTCCTAGGTATCTAATGGTTTTGGGTGCAATCGTAAATGGGATCGACTCCTTGATTTGTCTCTCTTCTGTCTTGTTGTTGGTGTATAGGAATGCCACTGATTTCTGTGCATTGATTTTATATCCTGCTACTTGACTGAATTCCTGTATGAGTTCTAGCAGTTTTGGGGTGGAGTCTTTTGGGTTTTCCACATACAGTATCATATCATCTGCAAAGAGTGAGAGTTTGACTTCCTCTTTGCCGATTTGGATGCCTTTGATTTCTTTTTGTTGTCTAATTGCTGTGGCTAGGACTTCTAATACTATGTTGAATAGCAGTGGTGAGAGTGGACGTCCCTGCCGCGTTCCTGACCTTAGGGGGAAAGCTCTCAGCCTTTCCCCATTGAGAATGATATTCGCTGTAGGTTTTTCATAGATGGCTTTTATGATATTGAGGTATGTACCCTCTATCCCTATACTCTGAAGAGTTTTGATCAAGAAAGGATGCTGTACTTTGTCAAAAGCTTTTTCTGCATCTATTGAGAGGATCATATGATTCTTGTTCTTTCTTTTGTTAATGTATTGTATCACGTTGATTGATTTGCGGATGTTGAACCAGCCTTGCAGCCCAGGGATAAATCCCACTTGGTCGTGGTGAATAATCCTTTTAATGTACTGTTGGATCCTATTGGCTAGTATTTTGGGGAGAATTTTTGCATCCATGTTCATCAAGGATATCGGTCTGTAATTCTCTTTTTTGATGGGGTCTTTGTCTGGTTTTGGGATCAAGGTAATGCTGGCCTCATAAAATGAGTTTGGAAGTTTCCCTTCCATTTCTATTTTTTGGAACAGTTTCAGGAGAATAGGTATTAATTCTTCTTGAAATGTCTGATAGAATTCCCCTGGGAAGCCATCTGGCCCTGGGCTTTTGTTTCTTGGGAGCTTTTTGATGACTGTTTCAATTTCCTTAGTGGTTATAGGTCTGTTCAGGTTTTCTATTTCTTCCTGGTTCAATTTTGGTAGTTGATACATCTCTAGGAATGCACCCATTTCTTCCAGGTTATCTAATTTGCTGGCATAGTGTTGCTCATAATATGTTCTTATAATTGTTTGTATTTCTTTGGTGTTGGTTGTGACCTCTCCTCTTTCATTCATGATTTTGTTGATTTGGGTCATTTCTCTTTTCTTTTTGATCAGTCTGGCCAGGGGTTTATCGATCTTGTTAATTCTTTCAAAGAACCAGCTCCTAGTTTCGTTGATCTGTTCTACTGTTCTTTTGGTTTCTAGTTCATTGATTTCTGCTCTGATCTTTATGATTTCTCTTCTCCTGCTGGGTTTAGGCTTTATTTGCTGTTCTTTCTCCAGCTCCTTTAGGTGTAGGGTTAGGTTGTGTATTTGAGACCTTTCTTGTTTCTTGAGAAAGGCTTGTATTGCTATATACTTTCCTCTCAGGACTGCCTTTGCTGTATCCCAAAGATTTTGAACAGTTGTGTTTTCATTTTCATTGGTTTCCATGAATTTTTTTATTTCTTCTTTAATTTCTTGGTTGACCCATTCATTCTTTAGTAGGATGCTCTTTAGCCTCCATGTATTTGAGTTCTTTCCGACTTTCCTCTTGTGGTTGAGTTCTAGTTTCAAAGCATTGTGGTCTGAAAATATGCAGGGAATGATCCCAATCTTTTGGTACCGATTGAGACCTGATTTGTGACCTAGGATGTGATCAATTCTGGAGAATGTTCCATGGGCACTAGAGAAGAATGTGTATTCCTTTGCTTTGGGATGGAATGTTCCGAATATGTCTGTGAAGTCCATTTGGTCCAGTGTGTCATTTAAAGTCTTTATTTCCTTGTTGATCTTTTGCTTAGATGATCTGTCCATTTTAGCCAGAGGGGTGTTAAAGTCCCCCACTATTATTGTATTGTTGTCGATGTGTTTCTTTGCTTTTGTTATTAATTGCCTTATATAATTGGCTGCTCCTATGTTCGGGGCATAGATATTTACAATTGTTAGATCTTCTTGTTGGATAGACCCTTTAAGTAGGATATAGTGTCCTTCCTCATCTCTTATTACAGTCTTTGTTTTAAAACCTAGTTTGTCTGATATAAGGATTGCCACCCCAGCTTTCTTTTGGTGTCCATTAGCATGGTAAATGGTTTTCCACCCCCTCACTTTCAATCTGGGGGTGTCTTTGGGTCTAAAATGAGTCTCTTGCAGACAGCATATTGATGGGTCTTGTTTTTTAATCCAATCTGATAGCCTGTGTCTTTTGATTGGGGCATTTAGCCCATTTACATTCAGGGTAACTATTGAAAGGTATGAATTTAGTGCCATTGTATTACCTGTAAGGTGACTGTTAACTGTCTGTTGTCTGTGTTCGTTTCTGCTCTTTGCTGCTTTTAGGTTCTCTCTTTGCTTAGAGGACCCCTCTCAATATTTCTTGGAGGGCTGGTTTCGTGTTTGCAAATTCCTTTAGTTTTTGTTTGTTCTGGAAGCTTTTTATCTCTCCTTCTATTTTCAATGATAGCCTAGCTGGATATAGTATTCTTGGCTGCATATTTTTCTCGTTTAGTGCTCTGAAGTTATCTTGCCAGTCCTTTCTGGCCTGCCAGGTCTCTGTGGATAGGTCTGTTGCCAATCTAATGTTTCGACCATTGTAGGTTACATATCTCTTCTCCCGAGCTGCTTTCAGGATTTTCTCTTTGTCTCTGAGACTCGTAAGTTTTACTATTAGATGTCGGGGTGTTGACCTATTATTATTGATTTTGAGAGGGGTTCTCTGTGCCTCCTGGATTTTAATGCCTGTTTCCTTCCTCACATTAGGGAAGTTCTCTGCTATAATTTGCTCCAATATACCTTCTGCCCCTCTCTCTGTCTCTTCTTCTTCTGGGATCCCAATTATTCTAATGTTGTTTCGTCTTATCATATCACTTATCTCTCGAATTCTGCCCTCGTGATCCTGTAGTTGTTTCTCTCTCTTTTTCTCAGCCTCTTTATTTTCCATCATTTGGTCTTCTATATCGCTGATTCTCTCTTCTGCCTCATTTATCCTAGCATTTAGTGCCCCCATTTTTGATTGCACCTCATCAATAGCCTTTTTGATTTCGATTTGGTTAGATTTTAGTTCTTTTATTTCTCCAGAAAGGGTTTCTCTAATAACTTCCACGCTTCTCTCAAGCCAGCTAGTATCTTTAAAGTCATGATTCTGAACTCTAGGTCCGACATCGTACTAGTGTCCGTATTGAGTAGGTCCCTGGCTGACGGTACTACCTCTTGTTCTTTTTGCTGAGGTGATTTCTTTCGTCTTGTCATTTTGTCCAGAGGAGAATAGATGAATGAGAGAACAAAATGCTAACAGGTTTACAACGTCCTCAGCAAATATACTGTATACAAATCAGAAAAGACCTGAAACCAGGGGGAAAAAAAAGGGAAAGAAAGAAAAAAGAAAGAGAAAAAGAAAAAAAAAAGATAAAAACAAAAACAAAACAATACAAAAAAAGACAGAATATGATCAAATATGATCAGGCTAGTGCATAGATCAGTGCCACACACTAGATTTTGGGCGTATTTTGGTCTGTTAGAAAAAAGTGCCTCCTAAAATTTTAAAGGAAGAAAGACATATATGTACAAAATAAGGGTTGATACAATGAAGGGATGGAAGATGACTGTAA
This sequence comes from Eumetopias jubatus, assembly GCF_037043125.1. Taxonomy (NCBI): domain Eukaryota; kingdom Metazoa; phylum Chordata; class Mammalia; order Carnivora; family Otariidae; genus Eumetopias; species Eumetopias jubatus. Next base: position 106,035 of record NW_028275017.1, read on the forward strand.
AGATGAAAAATATAAAAGATTTTATAAAAGGACTTGGTAAGATGAGTTGTTTGAAAAAAGAAAGAAGATGTAAGAAAAAAAAAAAGGAAAAAGGGAGAGAATGTGATCAGGCAGGAGACTAGAACAAAGCCATACACTAGTGATTTAGGGTATATTTTGATCTGTTAGAAGAAACTGTACCTCAAAATTTTAAAGAGAGAACAACTTATATATATATGCCAAAAATAAGGGTATCTACTATGAAGGGATAAAATATGACTCTAAAAATGAAAAATAAAAAATGTTTTTTTTTTTCTAAAAGAGGGATTGATAAGATGTTGGTTGAAAAAGGGAAAAAGAAAAATAAAAAAAAAGTCAACAAAAATTAACTTTGATGAAATAATGAATCATGGTAAAAAAAAAAAAAAAAAGAAAGCCATGAATCTATGTGCAGTATTCCCCTAGCGCTGGAGTTCTCCTCTTCTCCTTGATCGATCAACTTGGTCTTGGCTTGCTGGCTGTTTGTGTTGATCTTCTGGGGGAGGGGCCTGTTGCTGTGGTTTCCAAATGTCTTTGCCGGAGGCAGAATTGCCCCGCCCTTGTCGGTCCGGGCTAAGGAAGCTGCTCCGGTTTGCTCTCAGGAGCTTTTGTTCCCTGCAAGCTCTCGGTACAGCTTTGGAGGACCAGGGCAGAAATGGTGGCCTCCCAATCTCCACTCGGAGGAGCTGAGAACTCGGGGCCCCGCTCCTCAGTGTGCCCCCAGAGAAAAGCAGTCACTTCCGTGTCCCCGGTCTCCGGCCGCACTCCGTGCTCACCCGGCCTGTGATGGAGCGTTGCTATCTCTGGCACCCGACCCCGCGCGGAGTCTCCAAACCCAGCAGATCCCTGCAGTGCGTTCCCGCACCGCTCCTCCCCGGGAAGGAAGGGGAGTCTCCCCGGATCTGCTGCTTGTTGGGTCCCTGCTGGGGGAGCCGTGCCCCGAATGGGCCGCAGATCACAGTTTATGGCAACCCCGAGCTGAGAGCCCGCGACTCTGCTCCGTATCTGCAGCCGGCTTCCCTGCTCTGATACCTGGGAGCTCTGGCGCACTCAGGCACCCCCGGTCTCTCTGTGACCCCAAGGGTCCTGAGACCACACTGTCCCGGGAGGATTCCACCCACCGCTTAGCCACTGCAGCGACGTCCCTCCGCCGAGCCAACTTCTAAAAGGTCCGATTTTGTGCTCCGCGGCTCTATCACTTGCCAGAAGCGGCCAGCGGAGGCCCCTCCCCCGCCGTCTATCCTCCCGAATATCGCCTCGGATTCACTTCTCCGCACGCCCTACCTTCCAGTAAGTGGTCGCTTCTCTGTTCAGAGAGTTGTTGCTACTCTCCTGTTCGATCTCCTGTTGAGTTCGTAGGTGTTCCGAATGGTTTGATCCCTATTCAGCTGAATTCCTGAGACCAGACGAAATCTAGGTCTCCTACTCCTCCGCCATCTTGCTCCGCCTCTCCCTATGCGCGGCATTCTGGCATGAACGTGTGAAGAAGGCATAAAGAATGTGCCGTGCCCTGTGACGGTGCTTGACCAACCGCTTGTGAAGAAGTCTTCCCGCAGCTATCATATTGTTTCAGGAAGATAAAAGTGTTTTCTGCAGTGGGTGTGAAGGCATGAGGGACGTACCCTAGAGTTAGCCGTCCGTTCCGAATGTGTCTACTGTCGTTCCATGAAGAAGGATGAGTATGGAAATGTATGATGTGAGGAAGCATAAGGAGGATGGCCTACGGGTGTTTAACTCTAAGAACAAATCTAGAGGGTTGCCGTCCGTCGACGACCCGCTCTTTCCCTACGGGTGGAAGCACCTGGTTACAACTTAGTGCGAACGAAAGGAGACGGAAAGCGCGATACACTACGGCGAGGAACACGTTGTGCGGAGCGTTTCTGTCCACGAAAGTCTTGTGTCATGAGGTTGGAAGGGCCTTCAAATGTACGTGAGCTCGCCTCAGCAGCGCCTTGCACTGAACTCAGAGAAACAACGCCACGTCCAACACGATTTCGGGCTAACCTCTTGGTTCGGGAAGCATGAATCCGTTGGAGATGTATGTGTAAGTGTCTGACACTCGGCTCTCAAGGAACAAAACGGTAGAGAAATCGCCTTTCCACTACCATCTCCAGGGAAGAAGATGGAGGAAGGTTCCGACGTTAAAAGCGAAGGCACAAGTACTGTGCCATATACCACTGCTTGAGAACGAACTTGTGTCGAAAGCTTCTCCCAACTCAGATCTTGTTTCGGGAAGATAGAAGCGTTGTCATTACTTTGTGTGGAAACGCAAGGAAAACGCCACACGCTGAATGGTGAAGAAAAATGTGGGTCGAATGTGACCACCATCACACTAGTAGTCCCCTAGAGAGGAGTGTGTCTGGAAATGGGAGGAAGCGTAAGGAACGTGCTATACACCTAAGTCTAAGAAACAACGCTGTGGCGGTGCGGTCCTTCGACTGCCATCCGCTTTGCTAAGGCACGAAGCGGGTTGAAGCAAAGTGTGAAAGAATCCGGAGGGGAAGGAAGAGAGATATACCTTACTCGCGGAACAAATTCTTATGGAGGGCTTTTCTCAACGAACACCATGTGTCACGACGCTGGAAGGGTGTTCAAATGTATGCGCCTTCGCCAAAGGAAAGGCATACACGAATCTCTGCGAAGCCAGTCTGTGTCAAACGCGACTTCGAGCTTCCATCTGGGTTCCCGCGGAATCCCTAGTCACAAAATGTACGTGTGGAATCCTATACGAAGGGAGTGCTCTTCAGTCTGAAGAAACACCATTCCCGAGAAACCGTGTGTCTACTAACATCTTCCCTGAAAATGGTAGGCTTTTCCCATGGAAGTGTGAAATCGCAAGGAATGGGCCCCATGCCTGTGCTACAGAAGTCCTTGGTGTCGAAAGTCTGTCGCCATTCAAATCCTGTTCCGTGAGAAGTGTTTTCAAGAGTAGGAGTGAGAGCAGATGGAAAAGGACACGGTTTTACGTGTGAGAAGGAAATCCGTCAAGAAAGCCATACACGGAAGGATGAGAAACACTTTAGCATGAAATGGGGCAGGCACCTAGAATGGGCCCTGTGACGATGCTTGAGAAACCACTTGTAAAGAAGGCTTCCCTCAACTATCATATCGTTTCAGTAAGAGGAAAGTGTTTTCCATAGTGGGTGTGAAGGCGTAAGGGACATCGGCTCGACTCAGCTCTCCGTTTCGAATTGGCCTACTGTCGTGGACATGAAGAAGGGTGTGTATGGAGATGGATGATGTGCGGAAGCCTAAGGAAGATGGCATACGTCTGTTAAACTCTAAGAACAAATCTCGAGGGTTGCCGTCCTTCGACTACCACCTCTTTTCGTAAGGATGGAAGCAGCTTGGGAAAGCTAGCGTGAACGAAAAGCGATGGAACGCGCGATCCTCTACACGGAGGAACACGTTGTGCGGAGGGTTTCTGTCCATCAAGTCCTGTGTCATGGATGTGGATGGGTCTTCAAATGCACGGGGGCTCGTCTCAGTAGTAGTAGCCTTACACTGAATTCTGAGAAACGAGGCCATGTCCAACAGGCTTTCGTGCTAACATCTGGGTTCTTGAAGAAAGAAGCCTTGGGAGAGATGAGTGTTGCTATATAGGGTAAGCGTCTTACACTCACCTCTCAAAGAACAAAACGGTAGGGAAATAGTCTTTGCACTGCCACCTACAGGGAAGAAGATGGAAGAACTCTCCAACGTTAACAGTGAAGGCACAACTACCGTGCCATATACCAACTGTTTGGGAAAGAGATGTGTCTAAAGCTTCTCTCAACTCAAATCTTGCTTCAGGAGGATAGAAGCGTTTTCAGGACTTCGTGTGAACGCGTAAGAAAAGTGCCATACGCTGAATTGTGCAGAGACATGTGGGTCGAATGCGACCACCCTCGAACCAGTTGTCCCCGAGAGAGGTGTGTGTCTGGAAATCGGGGGAAGCGTAAGGAACGAGCTCTACACTTAAGTCTAAGAAACAATGCTGTGGAGGAGCGGTCCTTCGTCTACCTTCTCCTTCCCGAAGGATCGAAGCGGCCTTGCGCCAAGTGTGAAAGGAAGCGGAGGAAAAGCCTGATATACCTTCCTCGTGGAACAACATTTATGGAGGGCTTCGCCCAATGGGCACCATGGGTCACGACGCCTGAAGGGTTTTCCAAATGGACGTGAGTTCGCCAGAGGAAAGCCACAGACTCAGCTGCGCGAAACAAGTCTGAGTCAAACCCGACTTCGAGCTTACGACTGGCGTCACGGGGACATCATAGTCACAACAGGTATTTGTTGAATCCGAAACAGGCGGCGTGCACTTCAGTCTGAGGAAACAGAGAGACCGTGTTTCTACTAACATCTTCCCTGAAAATGCTTGTCTATTCCAATGTAAGTGTGGCAGCGCAAGGCATGTGCCCCATGCCTGCGCCACAGAAATAGTTAGTGTAGATTGTCTCTCCCGATTCAAACCTTGTTCCGTGAGGAATGTTTCCAAGAGTATGAAAGAGAGCAGAGGGGAAAGGTCATGCCTTCAAGTGGGAGAAGGAAGTCCTGGAAAGCCATACACCGACGTATGCGCGGCATGCTTTTTTTTTTTTTAATTTTTTTATTGTTACATTAATCACCATATATTACATCATTTGTTTTTGGTGCAGTGTTCCATGATTCATTGTTTGTTCATAACACCCAGTGCTCCATGCAGAACGTGCCCTCCTCAATACCCATCACCAGGCTAAGCCATCCCCCTACCCCCTTCCCGTCTAGAACCCTCAGTTTGTTTTTCAGAGTCCATCATCTCTCATGGTTCCTCTCCCCCTCTGACATACTCCCCTTTTCTTCCTCTCCTGTTATCTTCTTCTTTTTCTTTTTTCTTAAAATATGTTGTGTTATTTGTTTCAGAAGTACAGAACTGTGATTCAACAGTCTTGCACAATTCACAGCGCTCACCATAGCACATACCCTCCCCAATGTCTATCACCCAGCCACCCCATCCCTCCCACCCCCAACCACTCCAGTAACACTCAGTTTCTTTCCTGAGATTAAGAATTCCTCATATCAGTGAGGTCATGTGATACATGTCTTTCTCTGATTGACTTATTTCCCTCAGCACAACAGCCTCCAGTTCCATCCACGTCGTTGCAAATGGCAAGATCTCATTCCTTTTGATGGCTGCATAATATTCCATTGTGTATATGTAGCCCATCTTCTTTATCCATTCATCTGTCGATGGGCATCTTGGCTCTTTCCACAGTTTGGCTATGGTGGACATTGCTGCTATAAACATTGGGGTACACGTACCCCTTCGGGTCCCTACATTTGTATCTTTGTGGTAAATACCCAGTAGTGCAATTGCTGGATCGAACGGTAGCTCTAATTTCAACTGTTTGAGGAGCCTCCATACTGTTTTCCAGAGGGGTTGCACCAGCTTGCATTCCCACCAACAGTGTAGGAGGGTTCCCCTGTCTCCACATCCCCGCCAACATCTGTCGTTCCCTGACTTGTTAATTTTAGCCATTCTGACGGGTGTGAGGTGGTATCTCATTGAGGTTTTGATTTGGATTTCCCTGATGCCGAGCGATGTTGAGCACTTTGTCATGTGCCTGTTGGCCATTTGGATGTCTTCTTTGGAAAAATGTCTGTTCATGTCTTCTGCCCATTTCTTGATTGGATTATTTGTTCTTTGGGTTTTGGGTTTGATAAGTTCTTTATAGATTTTGGATACTAGCCCTTTATCTGATATGTCATTTGCAAATATTTTCTCCCATTCTGTCGGTTGTCTTTTGGTTTTGTGGACTGTTTCTTTTGCTGTGCAAAAGCTTTTTATCTTGATGAAATCCCAATAGTTCATTTTTGCCCTGGCTTCCCGTGCCTTTGGCGATGTTTCTAGGAAGAAGTTGCTGCGGCTAAGGTCGAAAAGGTTGCTACCTGTGTTCTCCTTTAGGATTTTGATGGACTCCTGTCTCACGTTTAGGTCTTTCAACCATTTGGAGTCTATTTTTGTGTGTGGTGTAAGGAAATGGTCCAGTTTCATTCTTCTGCATGTGGCTGCCCAATTTTCCCAACACCATTTGTTGAAGAGACTGTCTCTTTTCCATTGGACGTTCTTTCCTGCTTTGTCAAAGATAAGTTGACCATAGAGTTGAGGGTCCATTTCTGGGCTCTCGATTCTGTTCCATTGATCGATGTGTCTGTTTTTGTGCCAGTACCATACTGTCTTGATGATGACAGCTTTGTAATAGAGCTGGAAGTCCGGAATTGTGATGCCGCCAGCTTTGCTTTTCTTTTTCAGTATTCCTCTGGCTCTTCTGGGTCTCTTCTGGTTCCATACAAATTTTAGGATTATTTGATCCATTTCTTTGAAAAAAGTGGATGGTATTTTGATGGGGATTGCATTGAATGTGTAGATTGCTCTAGGTAGCATTGACATCTTCACAACGTTGATTCTCCCAATCCATGAGCATGGAACGTTTTTCCATTTCTTTGCGTCTTCTTCAATTTCTTTCATGAGTATTTTATAGTTTTCTGTGTACAGATCCTTTGCCTCTTTGGTTAGATTTATTCCTAGGTATCTAATGGTTTTGGGTGCAATCGTAAATGGGATCGACTCCTTGATTTGTCTCTCTTCTGTCTTGTTGTTGGTGTATAGGAATGCCACTGATTTCTGTGCATTGATTTTATATCCTGCTACTTGACTGAATTCCTGTATGAGTTCTAGCAGTTTTGGGGTGGAGTCTTTTGGGTTTTCCACATACAGTATCATATCATCTGCAAAGAGTGAGAGTTTGACTTCCTCTTTGCCGATTTGGATGCCTTTGATTTCTTTTTGTTGTCTAATTGCTGTGGCTAGGACTTCTAATACTATGTTGAATAGCAGTGGTGAGAGTGGACGTCCCTGCCGCGTTCCTGACCTTAGGGGGAAAGCTCTCAGCCTTTCCCCATTGAGAATGATATTCGCTGTAGGTTTTTCATAGATGGCTTTTATGATATTGAGGTATGTACCCTCTATCCCTATACTCTGAAGAGTTTTGATCAAGAAAGGATGCTGTACTTTGTCAAAAGCTTTTTCTGCATCTATTGAGAGGATCATATGATTCTTGTTCTTTCTTTTGTTAATGTATTGTATCACGTTGATTGATTTGCGGATGTTGAACCAGCCTTGCAGCCCAGGGATAAATCCCACTTGGTCGTGGTGAATAATCCTTTTAATGTACTGTTGGATCCTATTGGCTAGTATTTTGGGGAGAATTTTTGCATCCATGTTCATCAAGGATATCGGTCTGTAATTCTCTTTTTTGATGGGGTCTTTGTCTGGTTTTGGGATCAAGGTAATGCTGGCCTCATAAAATGAGTTTGGAAGTTTCCCTTCCATTTCTATTTTTTGGAACAGTTTCAGGAGAATAGGTATTAATTCTTCTTGAAATGTCTGATAGAATTCCCCTGGGAAGCCATCTGGCCCGGGGCTTTTGTTTCTTGGGAGCTTTTTGATGACTGTTTCAATTTCCTTAGTGGTTATAGGTCTGTTCAGGTTTTCTATTTCTTCCTGGTTCAATTTTGGTAGTTGATACATCTCTAGGAATGCACCCATTTCTTCCAGGTTATCTAATTTGCTGGCATAGTGTTGCTCATAATATGTTCTTATAATTGTTTGTATTTCTTTGGTGTTGGTTGTGACCTCTCCTCTTTCATTCATGATTTTGTTGATTTGGGTCATTTCTCTTTTCTTTTTGATCAGTCTGGCCAGGGGTTTATCGATCTTGTTAATTCTTTCAAAGAACCAGCTCCTAGTTTCGTTGATCTGTTCTACTGTTCTTTTGGTTTCTAGTTCATTGATTTCTGCTCTGATCTTTATGATTTCTCTTCTCCTGCTGGGTTTAGGCTTTATTTGCTGTTCTTTCTCCAGCTCCTTTAGGTGTAGGGTTAGGTTGTGTATTTGAGACCTTTCTTGTTTCTTGAGAAAGGCTTGTATTGCTATATACTTTCCTCTCAGGACTGCCTTTGCTGTATCCCAAAGATTTTGAACAGTTGTGTTTTCATTTTCATTGGTTTCCATGAATTTTTTTATTTCTTCTTTAATTTCTTGGTTGACCCATTCATTCTTTAGTAGGATGCTCTTTAGCCTCCATGTATTTGAGTTCTTTCCGACTTTCCTCTTGTGGTTGAGTTCTAGTTTCAAAGCATTGTGGTCTGAAAATATGCAGGGAATGATCCCAATCTTTTGGTACCGATTGAGACCTGATTTGTGACCTAGGATGTGATCAATTCTGGAGAATGTTCCATGGGCACTAGAGAAGAATGTGTATTCGTTTGCTTTGGGATGGAATGTTCCGAATATGTCTGTGAAGTCCATTTGGTCCAGTGTGTCATTTAAAGTCTTTATTTCCTTGTTGATCTTTTGCTTAGATGATCTGTCCATTTCAGCCAGAGGGGTGTTAAAGTCCCCCACTATTATTGTATTGTTGTCGATGTGTTTCTTTGCTTTTGTTATTAATTGCCTTATATAATTGGCTGCTCCTATGTTCGGGGCATAGATATTTACAATTGTTAGATCTTCTTGTTGGATAGACCCTTTAAGTAGGATATAGTGTCCTTCCTCATCTCTTATTACAGTCTTTGTTTTAAAACCTAGTTTGTCTGATATAAGGATTGCCACCCCAGCTTTCTTTTGGTGTCCATTAGCATGGTAAATGGTTTTCCACCCCCTCACTTTCAATCTGGGGGTGTCTTTGGGTCTAAAATGAGTCTCTTGCAGACAGCATATTGATGGGTCTTGTTTTTTAATCCAATCTGATAGCCTGTGTCTTTTGATTGGGGCATTTAGCCCATTTACATTCAGGGTAACTATTGAAAGGTATGAATTTAGTGCCATTGTATTACCTGTAAGGTGACTGTTAACTGTCTGTTGTCTGTGTTCGTTTCTGCTCTTTGCTGCTTTTAGGTTCTCTCTTTGCTTAGAGGACCCCTCTCAATATTTCTTGGAGGGCTGGTTTCGTGTTTGCAAATTCCTTTAGTTTTTGTTTGTTCTGGAAGCTTTTTATCTCTCCTTCTATTTTCAATGATAGCCTAGCTGGATATAGTATTCTTGGCTGCATATTTTTCTCGTTTAGTGCTCTGAAGTTATCTTGCCAGTCCTTTCTGGCCTGCCAGGTCTCTGTGGATAGGTCTGTTGCCAATCTAATGTTTCGACCATTGTAGGTTACATATCTCTTCTCCCGAGCTGCTTTCAGGATTTTCTCTTTGTCTCTGAGACTCGTAAGTTTTACTATTAGATGTCGGGGTGTTGACCTATTATTATTGATTTTGAGAGGGGTTCTCTGTGCCTCCTGGATTTTAATGCCTGTTTCCTTCCTCACATTAGGGAAGTTCTCTGCTATAATTTGCTCCAATATACCTTCTGCCCCTCTCTCTGTCTCTTCTTCTTCTGGGATCCCAATTATTCTAATGTTGTTTCGTCTTATCATATCACTTATCTCTCGAATTCTGCCCTCGTGATCCTGTAGTTGTTTCTCTCTCTTTTTCTCAGCCTCTTTATTTTCCATCATTTGGTCTTCTATATCGCTGATTCTCTCTTCTGCCTCATTTATCCTAGCATTTAGTGCCCCCATTTTTGATTGCACCTCATCAATAGCCTTTTTGATTTCGATTTGGTTAGATTTTAGTTCTTTTATTTCTCCAGAAAGGGTTTCTCTAATAACTTCCACGCTTCTCTCAAGCCAGCTAGTATCTTTAAAGTCATGATTCTGAACTCTAGGTCCGACATCGTACTAGTGTCCGTATTGAGTAGGTCGCTGGCTGACGGTACTACCTCTTGTTCTTTTTGCTGAGGTGATTTCTTTCGTCTTGTCATTTTGTCCAGAGGAGAATAGATGAATGAGAGAACAAAATGCTAACAGGTTTACAACGTCCTCAGCAAATATACTGTATACAAATCAGAAAAGACCTGAAACCAGGGGGAAAAAAAGGGAAAGAAAGAAAAAAGAAAGAGAAAAAGAAAAAAAAAAGATAAAAACAAAAACAAAACAATACAAAAAAAGACAGAATATGATCAAATATGATCAGGCTAGTGCATAGATCAGTGCCACACACTAGATTTTGGGCGTATTTTGGTCTGTTAGAAAAAAGTGCCTCCTAAAATTTTAAAGGAAGAAAGACATATATGTACAAAATAAGGGTTGATACAATGAAGGGATGGAAGATGACTGTAAAGATGAAAAATATAAAAGATTTTATAAAAGGACTTGGTAAGATGAGTTGTTTGAAAAAAGAAAGAAGATGTAAGAAAAAAAAAAAGGAAAAAGGGAGAGAATGTGATCAGGCAGGAGACTAGAACAAAGCCATACACTAGTGATTTAGGGTATATTTTGATCTGTTAGAAGAAACTGTACCTCAAAATTTTAAAGAGAGAACAACTTATATATATATGCCAAAAATAAGGGTATCTACTATGAAGGGATAAAATATGACTCTAAAAATGAAAAATAAAAAATGTTTTTTTTTTTCTAAAAGAGGGATTGATAAGATGTTGGTTGAAAAAGGGAAAAAGAAAAATAAAAAAAAAGTCAACAAAAATTAACTTTGATGAAATAATGAATCATGGTAAAAAAAAAAAAAAAAAAGAAAGCCATGAATCTATGTGCAGTATTCCCCTAGCGCTGGAGTTCTCCTCTTCTTGATCGATCAACTTGGTCTTGGCTTGCTGGCTGTTTGTGTTGATCTTCTGGGGGAGGGGCCTGTTGCTGTGGTTTCCAAATGTCTTTGCCGGAGGCAGAATGGCCCCGCCCTTGTCGGTCCGGGCTAAGGAAGCTGCTCCGGTTTGCTCTCAGGAGCTTTTGTTCCCTGCAAGCTCTCGGTACAGCTTTGGAGGACCAGGGCAGAAATGGTGGCCTCCCAATCTCCACTCGGAGGAGCTGAGAACTCGGGGCCCCGCTCCTCAGTGTGCCCCCAGAGAAAAGCAGTCACTTCCGTGTCCCCGGTTCCGGCCGCACTCCGTGCTCACCCGGCCTGTGATGGAGCGTTGCTATCTCTGGCACCCGACCCCGCGCGGAGTCTCCAAACCCAGCAGATCCCTGCAGTGCGTTCCCGCACCGCTCCTCCCCGGGAAGGAAGGGGAGTCTCCCCGGATCTGCTGCTTGTTGGGTCCCTGCTGGGGGAGCCGTGCCCCGAATGGGCCGCAGATCACAGTTTATGGCAACCCCGAGCTGAGAGTCCGCGACTCTGCTCCGTATCTGCAGCCGGCTTCCCTGCTCTGATACCTGGGAGCTCTGGCGCACTCAGGCACCCCCGGTTTCTCTGTGACCCCAAGGGTCCTGAGACCACACTGTCCCGGGAGGATTCCACCCACCGCTTAGCCACTGCAGCGACGTCCCTCCGCCGAGCCAACTTCTAAAAGGTCCGATTTTGTGCTCCGCGGCTCTATCACTTGCCAGAAGCGGCCAGCGGAGGCCCTTCCCCCTCCGTCTATCCTCCCGAATATCGCCTCGGATTCACTTCTCCGCACGCCCTACCTTCCAGTAAGTGGTCGCTTCTCTGTTCAGAGAGTTGTTGCTACTCTCCTGTTCGATCTCCTGTTGAGTTCGTAGGTGTTCCGAATGGTTTGATCCCTATTCAGCTGAATTCCTGAGACCAGACGAAATCTAGGTCTCCTACTCCTCCGCCATCTTGCTCCGCCTCTCCCTATGCGCGGCATTCTGGCATGAACGTGTGAAGAAGGCATAAAGAATGTGCCGTGCCCTGTGACGGTGCTTGACCAACCGCTTGTGAAGAAGTCTTCCCGCAGCTATCATATTGTTTCAGGAAGATAAAAGTGTTTTCTGCAGTGGGTGTGAAGGCATGAGGGACGTACCCTAGAGTTAGCCGTCCGTTCCGAATGTGTCTACTGTCGTTCCATGAAGAAGGATGAGTATGGAAATGTATGATGTGAGGAAGCATAAGGAGGATGGCCTACGGGTGTTTAACTCTAAGAACAAATCTAGAGGGTTGCCGTCCGTCGACGACCCGCTCTTTCCCTACGGGTGGAAGCACCTGGTTACAACTTAGTGCGAACGAAAGGAGACGGAAAGCGCGATACACTACGGCGAGGAACACGTTGTGCGGAGCGTTTCTGTCCACGAAAGTCTTGTGTCATGAGGTTGGAAGGGCCTTCAAATGTACGTGAGCTCGCCTCAGCAGCGCCTTGCACTGAACTCAGAGAAACAACGCCACGTCCAACACGATTTCGGGCTAACCTCTTGGTTCGGGAAGCATGAATCCGTTGGAGATGTATGTGTAAGTGTCTGACACTCGGCTCTCAAGGAACAAAACGGTAGAGAAATCGCCTTTCCACTACCATCTCCAGGGAAGAAGATGGAGGAAGGTTCCGACGTTAAAAGCGAAGGCACAAGTACTGTGCCATATACCACTGCTTGAGAACGAACTTGTGTCGAAAGCTTCTCCCAACTCAGATCTTGTTTCGGGAAGATAGAAGCGTTGTCATTACTTTGTGTGGAAACGCAAGGAAAACGCCACACGCTGAATGGTGAAGAAAAATGTGGGTCGAATGTGACCACCATCACACTAGTAGTCCCCTAGAGAGGAGTGTGTCTGGAAATGGGAGGAAGCGTAAGGAACGTGCTATACACCTAAGTCTAAGAAACAACGCTGTGGCGGTGCGGTCCTTCGACTGCCATCCGCTTTGCTAAGGCACGAAGCGGGTTGAAGCAAAGTGTGAAAGAATCCGGAGGGGAAGGAAGAGAGATATACCTTACTCGCGGAACAAATTCTTATGGAGGGCTTTTCTCAACGAACACCATGTGTCACGACGCTGGAAGGGTGTTCAAATGTATGCGCCTTCGCCAAAGGAAAGGCATACACGAATCTCTGCGAAGCCAGTCTGTGTCAAACGCGACTTCGAGCTTCCATCTGGGTTCCCGCGGAATCCCTAGTCACAAAATGTACGTGTGGAATCCTACACGAAGGGAGTGCTCTTCAGTCTGAAGAAACACCATTCCCGAGAAACCGTGTGTCTACTAACATCTTCCCTGAAAATGGTAGGCTTTTCCCATGGAAGTGTGAAATCGCAAGGAATGGGCCCCATGCCTGTGCTACAGAAGTCCTTGGTGTCGAAAGTCTGTCGCCATTCAAATCCTGTTCCGTGAGAAGTGTTTTCAAGAGTAGGAGTGAGAGCAGATGGAAAAGGACACGGTTTTACGTGTGAGAAGGAAATCCGTCAAGAAAGCCATACACGGAAGGATGAGAAACACTTTAGCATGAAATGGGGCAGGCACCTAGAATGGGCCCTGTGACGATGCTTGAGAAACCACTTGTAAAGAAGGCTTCCCTCAACTATCATATCGTTTCAGTAAGAGGAAAGTGTTTTCCGTAGTGGGTGTGAAGGCGTAAGGGACATCGGCTCGACTCAGCTCTCCGTTTCGAATTGGCCTACTGTCGTGGACATGAAGAAGGGTGTGTATGGAGATGGATGATGTGCGGAAGCCTAAGGAAGATGGCATACGTCTGTTAAACTCTAAGAACAAATCTCGAGGGTTGCCGTCCTTCGACTACCACCTCTTTTCGTAAGGATGGAAGCAGCTTGGGAAACCTAGCGTGAACGAAAAGCGATGGAACGCGCGATCCTCTACAGGGAGGAACACGTTGTGCGGAGGGTTTCTGTCCATCAAGTCCTGTGTCATGGAGGTGGATGGGTCTTCAAATGCACGTGGGCTCGTCTCAGTAGTAGTAGCCTTACACTGAATTCTGAGAAACGAGGCCATGTCCAACAGGCTTTCGTGCTTACATCTGGGTTCTTGAAGAAAAAAGCCTTTGGAGATATGAGTGTTGCTATATAAGGTAAGGGTCTTACACTCACCTCTCAAAGAACAAAACGGTAGGGAAATAGTCTTTGCACTGCCACCTACAGGGAAGAAGACGGAAGAACTCTCCAACGTTAACAGTGAAGGCACAACTACCGTGCCATATACCAACTGTTTGGGAAAGAGATGTGTCTAAAGCTTCTCTCAACTCAAATCTTGCTTCAGGAAGATAGAAGCGTTTTCAGGACTTCGTGTGAACGCGTAAGAAAAGTGCCATACGCTGAATTGTGCAGAGACATGTGGGTCGAATGCGACCACCCTCGAACCAGTTGTCCCCGAGAGAGGTGTGTGTCTGGAAATCGGGGGAAGCGTAAGGAACGAGCTCTACACTTAAGTCTAAGAAACAATGCTGTGGAGGAGCGGTCCTTCGTCTACCTTCTCCTTCCCGAAGGATCGAAGCGGCCTTGCGCCAAGTGTGAAAGGAAGCGGAGGAAAAGCCTGATATACCTTCCTCGTGGAACAACATTTATGGAGGGCTTCGCCCAATGGGCACCATGGGTCACGACGCCTGAAGGGTTTTCCAAATGGACGTGAGTTCGCCAGAGGAAAGCCACAGACTCAGCTGCGCGAAACAAGTCTGAGTCAAACCCGACTTCGAGCTTACGACTGGCGTCACGGGGACATCATAGTCACAACAGGTATTTGTTGAATCCGAAACAGGCGGCGTGCACTTCAGTCTGAGGAAACAGAGAAACCGTGTTTCTACTAACATCTTCCCTGAAAATGCTTGTCTATTCCAATGGAAGTGTGGCAGCACAAGGCATGTGCCCCATGCCTGCGCCACAGAAATAGTTAGTGTAGATTGTCTCTCCCGATTCAAACCTTGTTCCGTGAGGAATGTTTCCAAGAGTATGAAAGAGAGCAGAGGGGAAAGGTCATGCCTTCAAGTGGGAGAAGGAAGTCCTGGAAAGCCATACACCGACGTATGCGCGGCATACTTTTTTTTTTAATTTTTTTATTGTTACATTAATCACCATATATTACATCATTAGTTTTTGGTGCAGTGTTCCATGATTCATTGTTTGTTCATAACACCCAGTGCTCCATGCAGAACATGCCCTCCTCAATACCCATCACCAGGCTAAGCCATCCCCCTACCCCCTTCCCGTCTAGAACCCTCAGTTTGTTTTTCAGAGTCCATCATCTCTCATGGTTCCTCTCCCCCTCTGACATACTCCCCTTTTCTTCCTCTCCTGTTATCTTCTTCTTTTTCTTTTTTCTTAAAATATGTTGTGTTATTTGTTTCAGAAGTACAGAACTGTGATTCAACAGTCTTGCACAATTCACAGCGCTCACCATAGCACATACCCTCCCCAATGTCTATCACCCAGCCACCCCATCCCTCCCACCCCCAACCACTCCAGTAACACTCAGTTTCTTTCCTGAGATTAAGAATTCCTCATATCAGTGAGGTCATGTGATACATGTCTTTCTCTGATTGACTTATTTCCCTCAGCACAACAGCCTCCAGTTCCATCCACGTCGTTGCAAATGGCAAGATCTCATTCCTTTTGATGGCTGCATAATATTCCATTGTGTATATGTAGCCCATCTTCTTTATCCATTCATCTGTCGATGGGCATCTTGGCTCTTTCCACAGTTTGGCTATGGTGGACATTGCTGCTATAAACATTGGGGTACACGTACCCCTTCGGGTCCCTACATTTGTATCTTTGTGGTAAATACCCAGTAGTGCAATTGCTGGATCGAACGGTAGCTCTAATTTCAACTGTTTGAGGAGCCTCCATACTGTTTTCCAGAGGGGTTGCACCAGCTTGCATTCCCACCAACAGTGTAGGAGGGTTCCCCTGTCTCCACATCCCCGCCAACATCTGTCGTTCCCTGACTTGTTAATTTTAGCCATTCTGACGGGTGTGAGGTGGTATCTCATTGAGGTTTTGATTTGGATTTCCCTGATGCCGAGCGATGTTGAGCACTTTGTCATGTGCCTGTTGGCCATTTGGATGTCTTCTTTGGAAAAATGTCTGTTCATGTCTTCTGCCCATTTCTTGATTGGATTATTTGTTCTTTGGGTTTTGGGTTTGATAAGTTCTTTATAGATTTTGGATACTAGCCCTTTATCTGATATGTCATTTGCAAATATTTTCTCCCATTCTGTCGGTTGTCTTTTGGTTTTGTGGACTGTTTCTTTTGCTGTGCAAAAGCTTTTTATCTTGATGAAATCCCAATAGTTCATTTTTGCCCTGGCTTCCCGTGCCTTTGGCGATGTTTCTAGGAAGAAGTTGCTGCGGCTAAGGTCGAAAAGGTTGCTACCTGTGTTCTCCTTTAGGATTTTGATGGACTCCTGTCTCACGTTTAGGTCTTTCAACCATTTGGAGTCTATTTTTGTGTGTGGTGTAAGGAAATGGTCCAGTTTCATTCTTCTGCATGTGGCTGCCCAATTTTCCCAACACCATTTGTTGAAGAGACTGTCTCTTTTCCATTGGACGTTCTTTCCTGCTTTGTCAAAGATAAGTTGACCATAGAGTTGAGGGTCCATTTCTGGGCTCTCGATTCTGTTCCATTGATCGATGTGTCTGTTTTTGTGCCAGTACCATACTGTCTTGATGATGACAGCTTTGTAATAGAGCTGGAAGTCCGGAATTGTGATGCCGCCAGCTTTGCTTTTCTTTTTCAGTATTCCTCTGGCTCTTCTGGGTCTCTTCTGGTTCCATACAAATTTTAGGATTATTTGATCCATTTCTTTGAAAAAAGTGGATGGTATTTTGATGGGGATTGCATTGAATGTGTAGATTGCTCTAGGTAGCATTGACATCTTCACAATGTTGATTCTCCCAATCCATGAGCATGGAACGTTTTTCCATTTCTTTGCGTCTTCTTCAATTTCTTTCATGAGTATTTTATAGTTTTCTGAGTACAGATCCTTTGCCTCTTTGGTTAGATTTATTCCTAGGTATCTAATGGTTTTGGGTGCAATCGTAAATGGGATCGACTCCTTGATTTGTCTCTCTTCTGTCTTGTTGTTGGTGTATAGGAATGCCACTGATTTCTGTGCATTGATTTTATATCCTGCTACTTGACTGAATTCCTGTATGAGTTCTAGCAGTTTTGGGGTGGAGTCTTTTGGGTTTTCCACATACAGTATCATATCATCTGCAAAGAGTGAGAGTTTGACTTCCTCTTTGCCGATTTGGATGCCTTTGATTTCTTTTTGTTGTCTAATTGCTGTGGCTAGGACTTCTAATACTATGTTGAATAGCAGTGGTGAGAGTGGACGTCCCTGCCGCGTTCCTGACCTTAGGGGGAAAGCTCTCAGCCTTTCCCCATTGAGAATGATATTCGCTGTAGGTTTTTCATAGATGGCTTTTATGATATTGAGGTATGTACCCTCTATCCCTATACTCTGAAGAGTTTTGATCAAGAAAGGATGCTGTACTTTGTCAAAAGCTTTTTCTGCATCTATTGAGAGGATCATATGATTCTTGTTCTTTCTTTTGTTAATGTATTGTATCACGTTGATTGATTTGCGGATGTTGAACCAGCCTTGCAGCCCAGGGATAAATCCCACTTGGTCGTGGTGAATAATCCTTTTAATGTACTGTTGGATCCTATTGGCTAGTATTTTGGGGAGAATTTTTGCATCCATGTTCATCAAGGATATCGGTCTGTAATTCTCTTTTTTGATGGGGTCTTTGTCTGGTTTTGGGATCAAGGTAATGCTGGCCTCATAAAATGAGTTTGGAAGTTTCCCTTCCATTTCTATTTTTTGGAACAGTTTCAGGAGAATAGGTATTAATTCTTCTTGAAATGTCTGATAGAATTCCCCTGGGAAGCCATCTGGCCCTGGGCTTTTGTTTCTTGGGAGCTTTTTGATGACTGTTTCAATTTCCTTAGTGGTTATAGGTCTGTTCAGGTTTTCTATTTCTTCCTGGTTCAATTTTGGTAGTTGATACATCTCTAGGAATGCACCCATTTCTTCCAGGTTATCTAATTTGCTGGCATAGTGTTGCTCATAATATGTTCTTATAATTGTTTGTATTTCTTTGGTGTTGGTTGTGACCTCTCCTCTTTCATTCATGATTTTGTTGATTTGGGTCATTTCTCTTTTCTTTTTGATCAGTCTGGCCAGGGGTTTATCGATCTTGTTAATTCTTTCAAAGAACCAGCTCCTAGTTTCGTTGATCTGTTCTACTGTTCTTTTGGTTTCTAGTTCATTGATTTCTGCTCTGATCTTTATGATTTCTCTTCTCCTGCTGGGTTTAGGCTTTATTTGCTGTTCTTTCTCCAGCTCCTTTAGGTGTAGGGTTAGGTTGTGTATTTGAGACCTTTCTTGTTTCTTGAGAAAGGCTTGTATTGCTATATACTTTCCTCTCAGGACTGCCTTTGCTGTATCCCAAAGATTTTGAACAGTTGTGTTTTCATTTTCATTGGTTTCCATGAATTTTTTTATTTCTTCTTTAATTTCTTGGTTGACCCATTCATTCTTTAGTAGGATGCTCTTTAGCCTCCATGTATTTGAGTTCTTTCCGACTTTCCTCTTGTGGTTGAGTTCTAGTTTCAAAGCATTGTGGTCTGAAAATATGCAGGGAATGATCCCAATCTTTTGGTACCGATTGAGACCTGATTTGTGACCTAGGATGTGATCAATTCTGGAGAATGTTCCATGGGCACTAGAGAAGAATGTGTATTCCTTTGCTTTGGGATGGAATGTTCCGAATATGTCTGTGAAGTCCATTTGGTCCAGTGTGTCATTTAAAGTCTTTATTTCCTTGTTGATCTTTTGCTTAGATGATCTGTCCATTTTAGCCAGAGGTGTGTTAAAGTCCCCCACTATTATTGTATTGTTGTCGATGTGTTTCTTTGCTTTTGTTATTAATTGCCTTATATAATTGGCTGCTCCTATGTTCGGGGCATAGATATTTACAATTGTTAGATCTTCTTGTTGGATAGACCCTTTAAGTAGGATATAGTGTCCTTCCTCATCTCTTATTACAGTCTTTGTTTTAAAACCTAGTTTGTCTGATATAAGGATTGCCACCCCAGCTTTCTTTTGGTGTCCATTAGCATGGTAAATGGTTTTCCACCCCCTCACTTTCAATCTGGGGGTGTCTTTGGGTCTAAAATGAGTCTCTTGCAGACAGCATATTGATGGGTCTTGTTTTTTAATCCAATCTGATAGCCTGTGTCTTTTGATTGGGGCATTTAGCCCATTTACATTCAGGGTAACTATTGAAAGGTATGAATTTAGTGCCATTGTATTACCTGTAAGGTGACTGTTAACTGTCTGTTGTCTGTGTTCGTTTCTGCTCTTTGCTGCTTTTAGGTTCTCTCTTTGCTTAGAGGACCCCTCTCAATATTTCTTGGAGGGCTGGTTTCGTGTTTGCAAATTCCTTTAGTTTTTGTTTGTTCTGGAAGCTTTTTATCTCTCCTTCTATTTTCAATGATAGCCTAGCTGGATATAGTATTCTTGGCTGCATATTTTTCTCGTTTAGTGCTCTGAAGTTATCTTGCCAGTCCTTTCTGGCCTGCCAGGTCTCTGTGGATAGGTCTGTTGCCAATCTAATGTTTCGACCATTGTAGGTTACATATCTCTTCTCCCGAGCTGCTTTCAGGATTTTCTCTTTGTCTCTGAGACTCGTAAGTTTTACTATTAGATGTCGGGGTGTTGACCTATTATTATTGATTTTGAGAGGGGTTCTCTGTGCCTCCTGGATTTTAATGCCTGTTTCCTTCCTCACATTAGGGAAGTTCTCTGCTATAATTTGCTCCAATATACCTTCTGCCCCTCTCTCTGTCTCTTCTTCTTCTGGGATCCCAATTATTCTAATGTTGTTTCGTCTTATCATATCACTTATCTCTCGAATTCTGCCCTCGTGATCCTGTAGTTGTTTCTCTCTCTTTTTCTCAGCCTCTTTATTTTCCATCATTTGGTCTTCTATATCGCTGATTCTCTCTTCTGCCTCATTTATCCTAGCATTTAGTGCCCCCATTTTTGATTGCACCTCATCAATAGCCTTTTTGATTTCGATTTGGTTAGATTTTAGTTCTTTTATTTCTCCAGAAAGGGTTTCTCTAATAACTTCCACGCTTCTCTCAAGCCAGCTAGTATCTTTAAAGTCATGATTCTGAACTCTAGGTCCGACATCGTACTAGTGTCCGTATTGAGTAGGTCCCTGGCTGACGGTACTACCTCTTGTTCTTTTTGCTGAGGTGATTTCTTTCGTCTTGTCATTTTGTCCAGAGGAGAATAGATGAATGAGAGAACAAAATGCTAACAGGTTTACAACGTCCTCAGCAAATATACTGTATACAAATCAGAAAAGACCTGAAACCAGGGGGAAAAAAAAGGGAAAGAAAGAGAAAAAGAAAAAAAAAAGATAAAAACAAAAACAAAACAATACAAAAAAGAAAGAATTGATCAAATATGATCAGGCTAGTGCATAGATCAGTGCCACACACTAGATTTTGGGCGTATTTTGGTCTGTTAGAAAAAAGTGCCTCCTAAAATTTTAAAGGAAGAAAGACATATATGTACAAAATAAGGGTTGATACAATGAAGGGATGGAAGACGACTGTAAAGATGAAAATTATAAAAGATTTTATAAAAGGACTTGGTAAGATAAGTTGTTTGAAAAAAGAAAGAGGATGTAAGAAAAAATAAAAGGAAAAAGGGAGAGAATGTGATCAGGCAGGAGACTAGAACAAAGCCATACACTAGTGATTTAGGGTATATTTTGATCTGTTAGAAGAAACTGTACCTCAAAATTTTAAAGAGAGAACAACTTATATATATATGCCAAAAATAAGGGTATCTACTATGAAAGGATAAAATATGACTCTAAAAATGAAAAATAAAAAAATTTTTTTTTTTTTCTAAAAGAGGGATTGATAAGATGTTGGTTGAAAAAGGGAAAAAGAAAAATAAAAAAAAAGTCAACAAAAATTAACTTTGATGAAATAATGAATCATGGTAAAAAAAAAAAAAAGAAAGCCATGAATCTATGTGCAGTATTCCCCTAGCGCTGGAGTTCTCCTCTTCTCCTTGATCGATCAACTTGGTCTTGGCTTGCTGGCTGTTTGTGTTGATCTTCTGGGGGAGGGGCCTGTTGCTGTGGTTTCCAAATGTCTTTGCCGGAGGCAGAATTGCCCCGCCCTTGTCGGTCCGGGCTAAGGAAGCTGCTCCAGTTTGCTCTCAGGAGCTTTTGTTCCCTGCAAGCTCTCGGTACAGCTTTGGAGGACCAGGGCAGAAATGGTGGCCTCCCAATCTCCACTCGGAGGAGCTGAGAACTCGGGGCCCCGCTCCTCAGTGTGCCCCCAGAGAAAAGCAGTCACTTCCGTGTCCCCGGTCTCCGGCCGCACTCCGTGCTCACCCGGCCTGTGATGGAGCGTTGCTATCTCTGGCACCCGACCCCGCGCGGAGTCTCCAAACCCAGCAGATCCCTGCAGTGCGTTCCCGCACCGCTCCTCCCCGGGAAGGAAGGGGAGTCTCCCCGGATCTGCTGCTTGTTGGGTCCCTGCTGGGGGAGCCGTGCCCCGAATGGGCCGCAGATCACAGTTTATGGCAACCCCGAGCTGAGAGTCCGCGACTCTGCTCCGTATCTGCAGCCGGCTTCCCTGCTCTGATACCTGGGAGCTCTGGCGCACTCAGGCACCCCCGGTTTCTCTGTGACCCCAAGGGTCCTGAGACCACACTGTCCCGGGAGGATTCCACCCACCGCTTAGCCACTGCAGCGACGTCCCTCCGCCGAGCCAACTTCTAAAAGGTCCGATTTTGTGCTCCGCGGCTCTATCACTTGCCAGAAGCGGCCAGCGGAGGCCCTTCCCCCTCCGTCTATCCTCCCGAATATCGCCTCGGATTCACTTCTCCGCACGCCCTACCTTCCAGTAAGTGGTCGCTTCTCTGTTCAGAGAGTTGTTGCTACTCTCCTGTTCGATCTCCTGTTGAGTTCGTAGGTGTTCCGAATGGTTTGATCCCTATTCAGCTGAATTCCTGAGACCAGACGAAATCTAGGTCTCCTACTCCTCCGCCATCTTGCTCCGCCTCTCCCTATGCGCGGCATTCTGGCATGAACGTGTGAAGAAGGCATAAAGAATGTGCCGTGCCCTGTGACGGTGCTTGACCAACCGCTTGTGAAGAAGTCTTCCCGCAGCTATCATATTGTTTCAGGAAGATAAAAGTGTTTTCTGCAGTGGGTGTGAAGGCATGAGGGACGTACCCTAGAGTTAGCCGTCCGTTCCGAATGTGTCTACTGTCGTTCCATGAAGAAGGATGAGTATGGAAATGTATGATGTGAGGAAGCATAAGGAGGATGGCCTACGGGTGTTTAACTCTAAGAACAAATCTAGAGGGTTGCCGTCCGTCGACGACCCGCTCTTTCCCTACGGGTGGAAGCACCTGGTTACAACTTAGTGCGAACGAAAGGAGACGGAAAGCGCGATACACTACGGCGAGGAACACGTTGTGCGGAGCGTTTCTGTCCACGAAAGTCTTGTGTCATGAGGTTGGAAGGGCCTTCAAATGTACGTGAGCTCGCCTCAGCAGCGCCTTGCACTGAACTCAGAGAAACAACGCCACGTCCAACACGATTTCGGGCTAACCTCTTGGTTCGGGAAGCATGAATCCGTTGGAGATGTATGTGTAAGTGTCTGACACTCGGCTCTCAAGGAACAAAACGGTAGAGAAATCGCCTTTCCACTACCATCTCCAGGGAAGAAGATGGAGGAAGGTTCCGACGTTAAAAGCGAAGGCACAAGTACTGTGCCATATACCACTGCTTGAGAACGAACTTGTGTCGAAAGCTTCTCCCAACTCAGATCTTGTTTCGGGAAGATAGAAGCGTTGTCATTACTTTGTGTGGAAACGCAAGGAAAACGCCACACGCTGAATGGTGAAGAAAAATGTGGGTCGAATGTGACCACCATCACACTAGTAGTCCCCTAGAGAGGAGTGTGTCTGGAAATGGGAGGAAGCGTAAGGAACGTGCTATACACCTAAGTCTAAGAAACAACGCTGTGGCGGTGCGGTCCTTCGACTGCCATCCGCTTTGCTAAGGCACGAAGCGGGTTGAAGCAAAGTGTGAAAGAATCCGGAGGGGAAGGAAGAGAGATATACCTTACTCGCGGAACAAATTCTTATGGAGGGCTTTTCTCAACGAACACCATGTGTCACGACGCTGGAAGGGTGTTCAAATGTATGCGCCTTCGCCAAAGGAAAGGCATACACGAATCTCTGCGAAGCCAGTCTGTGTCAAACGCGACTTCGAGCTTCCATCTGGGTTCCCGCGGAATCCCTAGTCACAAAATGTACGTGTGGAATCCTATACGAAGGGAGTGCTCTTCAGTCTGAAGAAACACCATTCCCGAGAAACCGTGTGTCTACTAACATCTTCCCTGAAAATGGTAGGCTTTTCCCATGGAAGTGTGAAATCGCAAGGAATGGGCCCCATGCCTGTGCTACAGAAGTCCTTGGTGTCGAAAGTCTGTCGCCATTCAAATCCTGTTCCGTGAGAAGTGTTTTCAAGAGTAGGAGTGAGAGCAGATGGAAAAGGACACGGTTTTACGTGTGAGAAGGAAATCCGTCAAGAAAGCCATACACGGAAGGATGAGAAACACTTTAGCATGAAATGGGGCAGGCACCTAGAATGGGCCCTGTGACGATGCTTGAGAAACCACTTGTAAAGAAGGCTTCCCTCAACTATCATATCGTTTCAGTAAGAGGAAAGTGTTTTCCATAGTGGGTGTGAAGGCGTAAGGGACATCGGCTCGACTCAGCTCTCCGTTTCGAATTGGCCTACTGTCGTGGACATGAAGAAGGGTGTGTATGGAGATGGATGATGTGCGGAAGCCTAATGAAGATGGCATACGTCTGTTAAACTCTAAGAACAAATCTCGAGGGTTGCCGTCCTTCGACTACCACCTCTTTTCGTAAGGATGGAAGCAGCTTGGGAAAGCTAGTGTGAACGAAAAGCGATGGAACGCGCGATCCTCTACACGGAGGAACACGTTGTGCGGAGGGTTTCTGTCCATCAAGTCCTGTGTCATGGATGTGGATGGGTCTTCAAATGCACGGGGGCTCGTCTCAGTAGTAGTAGCCTTACACTGAATTCTGAGAAACGAGGCCATGTCCAACAGGCTTTCGTGCTAACATCTGGGTTCTTGAAGAAAGAAGCCTTGGGAGAGATGAGTGTTGCTATATAGGGTAAGCGTCTTACACTCACCTCTCAAAGAACAAAACGGTAGGGAAATAGTCTTTGCACTGCCACCTACAGGGAAGAAGATGGAAGAACTCTCCAACGTTAACAGTGAAGGCACAACTACCGTGCCATATACCAACTGTTTGGGAAAGAGATGTGTCTAAAGCTTCTCTCAACTCAAATCTTGCTTCAGGAGGATAGAAGCGTTTTCAGGACTTCGTGTGAACGCGTAAGAAAAGTGCCATACGCTGAATTGTGCAGAGACATGTGGGTCGAATGCGACCACCCTCGAACCAGTTGTCCCCGAGAGAGGTGTGTGTCTGGAAATCGGGGGAAGCGTAAGGAACGAGCTCTACACTTAAGTCTAAGAAACAATGCTGTGGAGGAGCGGTCCTTCGTCTACCTTCTCCTTCCCGAAGGATCGAAGCGGCCTTGCGCCAAGTGTGAAAGGAAGCGGAGGAAAAGCCTGATATACCTTCCTCGTGGAACAACATTTATGGAGGGCTTCGCCCAATGGGCACCATGGGTCACGACGCCTGAAGGGTTTTCCAAATGGACGTGAGTTCGCCAGAGGAAAGCCACAGACTCAGCTGCGCGAAACAAGTCTGAGTCAAACCCGACTTCGAGCTTACGACTGGCGTCACGGGGACATCATAGTCACAACAGGTATTTGTTGAATCCGAAACAGGCGGCGTGCACTTCAGTCTGAGGAAACAGAGAAACCGTGTTTCTACTAACATCTTCCCTGAAAATGCTTGTCTATTCCAATGGAAGTGTGGCAGCGCAAGGCATGTGCCCCATGCCTGCGCCACAGAAATAGTTAGTGTAGATTGTCTCTCCCGATTCAAACCTTGTTCCGTGAGGAATGTTTCCAAGAGTATGAAAGAGAGCAGAGGGGAAAGGTCATGCCTTCAAGTGGGAGAAGGAAGTCCTGGAAAGCCATACACCGACGTATGCGCGGCATGCTTTTTTTTTTTAATTTTTTTATTGTTACATTAATCACCATATATTACATCATTAGTTTTTGGTGCAGTGTTCCATGATTCATTGTTTGTTCATAACACCCAGTGCTCCATGCAGAACGTGCCCTCCTCAATACCCATCACCAGGCTAAGCCATCCCCCTACCCCCTTCCCGTCTAGAACCCTCAGTTTGTTTTTCAGAGTCCATCATCTCTCATGGTTCCTCTCCCCCTCTGACATACTCCCCTTTTCTTCCTCTCCTGTTATCTTCTTCTTTTTCTTTTTTCTTAAAATATGTTGTGTTATTTGTTTCAGAAGTACAGAACTGTGATTCAACAGTCTTGCACAATTCACAGCGCTCACCATAGCACATACCCTCCCCAATGTCTATCACCCAGCCACCCCATCCCTCCCACCCCCAACCACTCCAGTAACACTCAGTTTCTTTCCTGAGATTAAGAATTCCTCATATCAGTGAGGTCATGTGATACATGTCTTTCTCTGATTGACTTATTTCCCTCAGCACAACAGCCTCCAGTTCCATCCACGTCGTTGCAAATGGCAAGATCTCATTCCTTTTGATGGCTGCATAATATTCCATTGTGTATATGTAGCCCATCTTCTTTATCCATTCATCTGTCGATGGGCATCTTGGCTCTTTCCACAGTTTGGCTATGGTGGACATTGCTGCTATAAACATTGGGGTACACGTACCCCTTCGGGTCCCTACATTTGTATCTTTGTGGTAAATACCCAGTAGTGCAATTGCTGGATCGAACGGTAGCTCTAATTTCAACTGTTTGAGGAGCCTCCATACTGTTTTCCAGAGGGGTTGCACCAGCTTGCATTCCCACCAACAGTGTAGGAGGGTTCCCCTGTCTCCACATCCCCGCCAACATCTGTCGTTCCCTGACTTGTTAATTTTAGCCATTCTGACGGGTGTGAGGTGGTATCTCATTGAGGTTTTGATTTGGATTTCCCTGATGCCGAGCGATGTTGAGCACTTTGTCATGTGCCTGTTGGCCATTTGGATGTCTTCTTTGGAAAAATGTCTGTTCATGTCTTCTGCCCATTTCTTGATTGGATTATTTGTTCTTTGGGTTTTGGGTTTGATAAGTTCTTTATAGATTTTGGATACTAGCCCTTTATCTGATATGTCATTTGCAAATATTTTCTCCCATTCTGTCGGTTGTCTTTTGGTTTTGTGGACTGTTTCTTTTGCTGTGCAAAAGCTTTTTATCTTGATGAAATCCCAATAGTTCATTTTTGCCCTGGCTTCCCGTGCCTTTGGCGATGTTTCTAGGAAGAAGTTGCTGCGGCTAAGGTCGAAAAGGTTGCTACCTGTGTTCTCCTTTAGGATTTTGATGGACTCCTGTCTCACGTTTAGGTCTTTCAACCATTTGGAGTCTATTTTTGTGTGTGGTGTAAGGAAATGGTCCAGTTTCATTCTTCTGCATGTGGCTGCCCAATTTTCCCAACACCATTTGTTGAAGAGACTGTCTCTTTTCCATTGGACGTTCTTTCCTGCTTTGTCAAAGATAAGTTGACCATAGAGTTGAGGGTCCATTTCTGGGCTCTCGATTCTGTTCCATTGATCGATGTGTCTGTTTTTGTGCCAGTACCATACTGTCTTGATGATGACAGCTTTGTAATAGAGCTGGAAGTCCGGAATTGTGATGCCGCCAGCTTTGCTTTTCTTTTTCAGTATTCCTCTGGCTCTTCTGGGTCTCTTCTGGTTCCATACAAATTTTAGGATTATTTGATCCATTTCTTTGAAAAAAGTGGATGGTATTTTGATGGGGATTGCATTGAATGTGTAGATTGCTCTAGGTAGCATTGACATCTTCACAACGTTGATTCTCCCAATCCATGAGCATGGAACGTTTTTCCATTTCTTTGCGTCTTCTTCAATTTCTTTCATGAGTATTTTATAGTTTTCTGTGTACAGATCCTTTGCCTCTTTGGTTAGATTTATTCCTAGGTATCTAATGGTTTTGGGTGCAATCGTAAATGGGATCGACTCCTTGATTTGTCTCTCTTCTGTCTTGTTGTTGGTGTATAGGAATGCCACTGATTTCTGTGCATTGATTTTATATCCTGCTACTTGACTGAATTCCTGTATGAGTTCTAGCAGTTTTGGGGTGGAGTCTTTTGGGTTTTCCACATACAGTATCATATCATCTGCAAAGAGTGAGAGTTTGACTTCCTCTTTGCCGATTTGGATGCCTTTGATTTCTTTTTGTTGTCTAATTGCTGTGGCTAGGACTTCTAATACTATGTTGAATAGCAGTGGTGAGAGTGGACGTCCCTGCCGCGTTCCTGACCTTAGGGGGAAAGCTCTCAGCCTTTCCCCATTGAGAATGATATTCGCTGTAGGTTTTTCATAGATGGCTTTTATGATATTGAGGTATGTACCCTCTATCCCTATACTCTGAAGAGTTTTGATCAAGAAAGGATGCTGTACTTTGTCAAAAGCTTTTTCTGCATCTATTGAGAGGATCATATGATTCTTGTTCTTTCTTTTGTTAATGTATTGTATCACGTTGATTGATTTGCGGATGTTGAACCAGCCTTGCAGCCCAGGGATAAATCCCACTTGGTCGTGGTGAATAATCCTTTTAATGTACTGTTGGATCCTATTGGCTAGTATTTTGGGGAGAATTTTTGCATCCATGTTCATCAAGGATATCGGTCTGTAATTCTCTTTTTTGATGGGGTCTTTGTCTGGTTTTGGGATCAAGGTAATGCTGGCCTCATAAAATGAGTTTGGAAGTTTCCCTTCCATTTCTATTTTTTGGAACAGTTTCAGGAGAATAGGTATTAATTCTTCTTGAAATGTCTGATAGAATTCCCCTGGGAAGCCATCTGGCCCTGGGCTTTTGTTTCTTGGGAGATTTTTGATGACTGTTTCAATTTCCTTAGTGGTTATAGGTCTGTTCAGGTTTTCTATTTCTTCCTGGTTCAATTTTGGTAGTTGATACATCTCTAGGAATGCACCCATTTCTTCCAGGTTATCTAATTTGCTGGCATAGTGTTGCTCATAATATGTTCTTATAATTGTTTGTATTTCTTTGGTGTTGGTTGTGACCTCTCCTCTTTCATTCATGATTTTGTTGATTTGGGTCATTTCTCTTTTCTTTTTGATCAGTCTGGCCAGGGGTTTATCGATCTTGTTAATTCTTTCAAAGAACCAGCTCCTAGTTTCGTTGATCTGTTCTACTGTTCTTTTGGTTTCTAGTTCATTGATTTCTGCTCTGATCTTTATGATTTCTCTTCTCCTGCTGGGTTTAGGCTTTATTTGCTGTTCTTTCTCCAGCTCCTTTAGGTGTAGGGTTAGGTTGTGTATTTGAGACCTTTCTTGTTTCTTGAGAAAGGCTTGTATTGCTATATACTTTCCTCTCAGGACTGCCTTTGCTGTATCCCAAAGATTTTGAACAGTTGTGTTTTCATTTTCATTGGTTTCCATGAATTTTTTTATTTCTTCTTTAATTTCTTGGTTGACCCATTCATTCTTTAGTAGGATGCTCTTTAGCCTCCATGTATTTGAGTTCTTTCCGACTTTCCTCTTGTGGTTGAGTTCTAGTTTCAAAGCATTGTGGTCTGAAAATATGCAGGGAATGATCCCAATCTTTTGGTACCGATTGAGACCTGATTTGTGACCTAGGATGTGATCAATTCTGGAGAATGTTCCATGGGCACTAGAGAAGAATGTGTATTCGTTTGCTTTGGGATGGAATGTTCCGAATATGTCTGTGAAGTCCATTTGGTCCAGTGTGTCATTTAAAGTCTTTATTTCCTTGTTGATCTTTTGCTTAGATGATCTGTCCATTTCAGCCAGAGGGGTGTTAAAGTCCCCCACTATTATTGTATTGTTGTCGATGTGTTTCTTTGCTTTTGTTATTAATTGCCTTATATAATTGGCTGCTCCTATGTTCGGGGCATAGATATTTACAATTGTTAGATCTTCTTGTTGGATAGACCCTTTAAGTAGGATATAGTGTCCTTCCTCATCTCTTATTACAGTCTTTGTTTTAAAACCTAGTTTGTCTGATATAAGGATTGCCACCCCAGCTTTCTTTTGGTGTCCATTAGCATGGTAAATGGTTTTCCACCCCCTCACTTTCAATCTGGGGGTGTCTTTGGGTCTAAAATGAGTCTCTTGCAGACAGCATATTGATGGGTCTTGTTTTTTAATCCAATCTGATAGCCTGTGTCTTTTGATTGGGGCATTTAGCCCATTTACATTCAGGGTAACTATTGAAAGGTATGAATTTAGTGCCATTGTATTACCTGTAAGGTGACTGTTAACTGTCTGTTGTCTGTGTTCGTTTCTGCTCTTTGCTGCTTTTAGGTTCTCTCTTTGCTTAGAGGACCCCTCTCAATATTTCTTGGAGGGCTGGTTTCGTGTTTGCAAATTCCTTTAGTTTTTGTTTGTTCTGGAAGCTTTTTATCTCTCCTTCTATTTTCAATGATAGCCTAGCTGGATATAGTATTCTTGGCTGCATATTTTTCTCGTTTAGTGCTCTGAAGTTATCTTGCCAGTCCTTTCTGGCCTGCCAGGTCTCTGTGGATAGGTCTGTTGCCAATCTAATGTTTCGACCATTGTAGGTTACATATCTCTTCTCCCGAGCTGCTTTCAGGATTTTCTCTTTGTCTCTGAGACTCGTAAGTTTTACTATTAGATGTCGGGGTGTTGACCTATTATTATTGATTTTGAGAGGGGTTCTCTGTGCCTCCTGGATTTTAATGCCTGTTTCCTTCCTCACATTAGGGAAGTTCTCTGCTATAATTTGCTCCAATATACCTTCTGCCCCTCTCTCTGTCTCTTCTTCTTCTGGGATCCCAATTATTCTAATGTTGTTTCGTCTTATCATATCACTTATCTCTCGAATTCTGCCCTCGTGATCCTGTAGTTGTTTCTCTCTCTTTTTCTCAGCCTCTTTATTTTCCATCATTTGGTCTTCTATATCGCTGATTCTCTCTTCTGCCTCATTTATCCTAGCATTTAGTGCCCCCATTTTTGATTGCACCTCATCAATAGCCTTTTTGATTTCGATTTGGTTAGATTTTAGTTCTTTTATTTCTCCAGAAAGGGTTTCTCTAATAACTTCCACGCTTCTCTCAAGCCAGCTAGTATCTTTAAAGTCATGATTCTGAACTCTAGGTCCGACATCGTACTAGTGTCCGTATTGAGTAGGTCGCTGGCTGACGGTACTACCTCTTGTTCTTTTTGCTGAGGTGATTTCTTTCGTCTTGTCATTTTGTCCAGAGGAGAATAGATGAATGAGAGAACAAAATGCTAACAGGTTTACAACGTCCTCAGCAAATATACTGTATACAAATCAGAAAAGACCTGAAACCAGGGGGAAAAAAAAGGGAAAGAAAGAAAAAAGAAAGAGAAAAAGAAAAAAAAAAGATAAAAACAAAAACAAAACAATACAAAAAAAGACAGAATATGATCAAATATGATCAGGCTAGTGCATAGATCAGTGCCACACACTAGATTTTGGGCGTATTTTGGTCTGTTAGAAAAAAGTGCCTCCTAAAATTTTAAAGGAAGAAAGACATATATGTACAAAATAAGGGTTGATACAATGAAGGGATGGAAGATGACTGTAAAGATGAAAAATATAAAAGATTTTATAAAAGGACTTGGTAAGATGAGTTGTTTGAAAAAAGAAAGAAGATGTAAGAAAAAAAAAAAGGAAAAAGGGAGAGAATGTGATCAGGCAGGAGACTAGAACAAAGCCATACACTAGTGATTTAGGGTATATTTTGATCTGTTAGAAGAAACTGTACCTCAAAATTTTAAAGAGAGAACAACTTATATATATATGCCAAAAATAAGGGTATCTACTATGAAGGGATAAAATATGACTCTAAAAATGAAAAATAAAAAATGTTTTTTTTTTTCTAAAAGAGGGATTGATAAGATGTTGGTTGAAAAAGGGAAAAAGAAAAATAAAAAAAAAGTCAACAAAAATTAACTTTGATGAAATAATGAATCATGGTAAAAAAAAAAAAAAAAAGAAAGCCATGAATCTATGTGCAGTATTCCCCTAGCGCTGGAGTTCTCCTCTTCTTGATCGATCAACTTGGTCTTGGCTTGCTGGCTGTTTGTGTTGATCTTCTGGGGGAGGGGCCTGTTGCTGTGGTTTCCAAATGTCTTTGCCGGAGGCAGAATGGCCCCGCCCTTGTCGGTCCGGGCTAAGGAAGCTGCTCCGGTTTGCTCTCAGGAGCTTTTGTTCCCTGCAAGCTCTCGGTACAGCTTTGGAGGACCAGGGCAGAAATGGTGGCCTCCCAATCTCCACTCGGAGGAGCTGAGAACTCGGGGCCCCGCTCCTCAGTGTGCCCCCAGAGAAAAGCAGTCACTTCCGTGTCCCCGGTTCCGGCCGCACTCCGTGCTCACCCGGCCTGTGATGGAGCGTTGCTATCTCTGGCACCCGACCCCGCGCGGAGTCTCCAAACCCAGCAGATCCCTGCAGTGCGTTCCCGCACCGCTCCTCCCCGGGAAGGAAGGGGAGTCTCCCCGGATCTGCTGCTTGTTGGGTCCCTGCTGGGGGAGCCGTGCCCCGAATGGGCCGCAGATCACAGTTTATGGCAACCCCGAGCTGAGAGCCCGCGACTCTGCTCCGTATCTGCAGCCGGCTTCCCTGCTCTGATACCTGGGAGCTCTGGCGCACTCAGGCACCCCCGGTCTCTCTGTGACCCCAAGGGTCCTGAGACCACACTGTCCCGGGAGGATTCCACCCACCGCTTAGCCACTGCAGCGACGTCCCTCCGCCGAGCCAACTTCTAAAAGGTCCGATTTTGTGCTCCGCGGCTCTATCACTTGCCAGAAGCGGCCAGCGGAGGCCCTTCCCCCTCCGTCTATCCTCCCGAATATCGCCTCGGATTCACTTCTCCGCACGCCCTACCTTCCAGTAAGTGGTCGCTTCTCTGTTCAGAGAGTTGTTGCTACTCTCCTGTTCGATCTCCTGTTGAGTTCGTAGGTGTTCCGAATGGTTTGATCCCTATTCAGCTGAATTCCTGAGACCAGACGAAATCTAGGTCTCCTACTCCTCCGCCATCTTGCTCCGCCTCTCCCTATGCGCGGCATTCTGGCATGAACGTGTGAAGAAGGCATAAAGAATGTGCCGTGCCCTGTGACGGTGCTTGACCAACCGCTTGTGAAGAAGTCTTCCCGCAGCTATCATATTGTTTCAGGAAGATAAAAGTGTTTTCTGCAGTGGGTGTGAAGGCATGAGGGACGTACCCTAGAGTTAGCCGTCCGTTCCGAATGTGTCTACTGTCGTTCCATGAAGAAGGATGAGTATGGAAATGTATGATGTGAGGAAGCATAAGGAGGATGGCCTACGGGTGTTTAACTCTAAGAACAAATCTAGAGGGTTGCCGTCCGTCGACGACCCGCTCTTTCCCTACGGGTGGAAGCACCTGGTTACAACTTAGTGCGAACGAAAGGAGACGGAAAGCGCGATACACTACGGCGAGGAACACGTTGTGCGGAGCGTTTCTGTCCACGAAAGTCTTGTGTCATGAGGTTGGAAGGGCCTTCAAATGTACGTGAGCTCGCCTCAGCAGCGCCTTGCACTGAACTCAGAGAAACAACGCCACGTCCAACACGATTTCGGGCTAACCTCTTGGTTCGGGAAGCATGAATCCGTTGGAGATGTATGTGTAAGTGTCTGACACTCGGCTCTCAAGGAACAAAACGGTAGAGAAATCGCCTTTCCACTACCATCTCCAGGGAAGAAGATGGAGGAAGGTTCCGACGTTAAAAGCGAAGGCACAAGTACTGTGCCATATACCACTGCTTGAGAACGAACTTGTGTCGAAAGCTTCTCCCAACTCAGATCTTGTTTCGGGAAGATAGAAGCGTTGTCATTACTTTGTGTGGAAACGCAAGGAAAACGCCACACGCTGAATGGTGAAGAAAAATGTGGGTCGAATGTGACCACCATCACACTAGTAGTCCCCTAGAGAGGAGTGTGTCTGGAAATGGGAGGAAGCGTAAGGAACGTGCTATACACCTAAGTCTAAGAAACAACGCTGTGGCGGTGCGGTCCTTCGACTGCCATCTGCTTTGCTAAGGCACGAAGCGGGTTGAAGCAAAGTGTGAAAGAATCCGGAGGGGAAGGAAGAGAGATATACCTTACTCGCGGAACAAATTCTTATGGAGGGCTTTTCTCAACGAACACCATGTGTCACGACGCTGGAAGGGTGTTCAAATGTATGCGCCTTCGCCAAAGGAAAGGCATACACGAATCTCTGCGAAGCCAGTCTGTGTCAAACGCGACTTCGAGCTTCCATCTGGGTTCCCGCGGAATCCCTAGTCACAAAATGTACGTGTGGAATCCTACACGAAGGGAGTGCTCTTCAGTCTGAAGAAACACCACTCCCGAGAAACCATGTGTCTACTAACATCTTCCCTGAAAATGGTAGGCTTTTCCCATGGAAGTGTGAAATCGCAAGGAATGGGCCCCATGCCTGTGCTACAGAAGTCCTTGGTGTCGCAAGTCTGTCGCCATTCAAATCCTGTTCCGTGAGAAGTGTTTTCAAGAGTAGGAGTGAGAGCAGATGGAAAAGGACACGGTTTTACGTGTGAGAAGGAAATCCGTCAAGAAAGCCATACACGGAAGGATGAGAAACACTTTAGCATGAAATGGGGCAGGCACCTAGAATGGACCCTGTGACGATGCTTGAGAAACCACTTGTAAAGAAGGCTTCCCTCAACTATCATATCGTTTCAGTAAGAGGAAAGTGTTTTCCGTAGTGGGTGTGAAGGCGTAAGGGACATCGGCTCGACTCAGCTCTCCGTTTCGAATTGGCCTACTGTCGTGGACATGAAGAAGGATGTGTATGGAGATGGATGATGTGCGGAAGCCTAAGGAAGATGGCATACGTCTGTTAAACTCTAAGAACAAATCTCGAGGGTTGCCGTCCTTCGACTACCACCTCTTTTCGTAAGGATGGAAGCAGCTTGGGAAAGCTAGCGTGAACGAAAAGCGATGGAACGCGCGATCCTCTACACGGAGGAACACGTTGTGCGGAGGGTTTCTGTCCATCAAGTCCTGTGTCATGGAGCTGGATGGGTCTTCAAATGCACGGGGGCTCGTCTCAGTAGTAGTAGCCTTACACTGAATTCTGAGAAACGAGGCCATGTCCAACAGGCTTTCGTGCTAACATCTGGGTTCTTGAAGAAAGAAGCCTTGGGAGAGATGAGTGTTGCTATATAGGGTAAGCGTCTTACACTCACCTCTCAAAGAACAAAACGGTAGGGAAATAGTCTTTGCACTGCCACCTACAGGGAAGAAGATGGAAGAACTCTCCAACGTTAACAGTGAAGGCACAACTACCGTGCCATATACCAACTGTTTGGGAAAGAGATGTGTCTAAAGCTTCTCTCAACTCAAATCTTGCTTCAGGAGGATAGAAGCGTTTTCAGGACTTCGTGTGAACGCGTAAGAAAAGTGCCATACGCTGAATTGTGCAGAGACATGTGGGTCGAATGCGACCACCCTCGAACCAGTTGTCCCCGAGAGAGGTGTGTGTCTGGAAATCGGGGGAAGCGTAAGGAACGAGCTCTACACTTAAGTCTAAGAAACAATGCTGTGGAGGAGCGGTCCTTCGTCTACCTTCTCCTTCCCGAAGGATCGAAGCGGCCTTGCGCCAAGTGTGAAAGGAAGCGGAGGAAAAGCCTGATATACCTTCCTCGTGGAACAACATTTATGGAGGGCTTCGCCCAAGGGGCACCATGGGTCACGACGCCTGAAGGGTTTTCCAAATGGA
Source organism: Eumetopias jubatus (assembly GCF_037043125.1). NCBI lineage: Eukaryota > Metazoa > Chordata > Mammalia > Carnivora > Otariidae > Eumetopias > Eumetopias jubatus. The sequence continues at coordinate 140,781 of NW_028275017.1, forward strand.
CGTGAGTTCGCCAGAGGAAAGCCACAGACTCAGCTGCGCGAAACAAGTCTGAGTCAAACCCGACTTCGAGCTTACGACTGGCGTCACGGGGACATCATAGTCACAACAGGTATTTGTTGAATCCGAAACAGGCGGCGTGCACTTCAGTCTGAGGAAACAGAGAAACCGTGTTTCTACTAACATCTTCCCTGAAAATGCTTGTCTATTCCAATGTAAGTGTGGCAGCGCAAGGCATGTGCCCCATGCCTGCGCCACAGAAATAGTTAGTGTAGATTGTCTCTCCCGATTCAAACCTTGTTCCGTGAGGAATGTTTCCAAGAGTATGAAAGAGAGCAGAGGGGAAAGGTCATGCCTTCAAGTGGGAGAAGGAAGTCCTGGAAAGCCATACACCGACGTATGCGCGGCATACTTTTTTTTTTTAATTTTTTTTATTGTTACATTAATCACCATATATTACATCATTAGTTTTTGGTGCAGTGTTCCATGATTCATTGTTTGTTCATAACACCCAGTGCTCCATGCAGAACGTGCCCTCCTCAATACCCATCACCAGGCTAAGCCATCCCCCTACCCCCTTCCCGTCTAGAACCCTCAGTTTGTTTTTCAGAGTCCATCATCTCTCATGATTCCTCTCCCCCTCTGACATACTCCCCTTTTCTTCCTCTCCTGTTATCTTCTTCTTTTTCTTTTTTCTTAAAATATGTTGTGTTATTTGTTTCAGAAGTACAGAACTGTGATTCAACAGTCTTGCACAATTCACAGCGCTCACCATAGCACATACCCTCCCCAATGTCTATCACCCAGCCACCCCATCCCTCCCACCCCCAACCACTCCAGTAACACTCAGTTTCTTTCCTGAGATTAAGAATTCCTCATATCAGTGAGGTCATGTGATACATGTCTTTCTCTGATTGACTTATTTCCCTCAGCACAACAGCCTCCAGTTCCATCCACGTCGTTGCAAATGGCAAGATCTCATTCCTTTTGATGGCTGCATAATATTCCATTGTGTATATGTAGCCCATCTTCTTTATCCATTCATCTGTCGATGGGCATCTTGGCTCTTTCCACAGTTTGGCTATGGTGGACATTGCTGCTATAAACATTGGGGTACACGTACCCCTTCGGGTCCCTACATTTGTATCTTTGTGGTAAATACCCAGTAGTGCAATTGCTGGATCGAACGGTAGCTCTAATTTCAACTGTTTGAGGAGCCTCCATACTGTTTTCCAGAGGGGTTGCACCAGCTTGCATTCCCACCAACAGTGTAGGAGGGTTCCCCTGTCTCCACATCCCCGCCAACATCTGTCGTTCCCTGACTTGTTAATTTTAGCCATTCTGACGGGTGTGAGGTGGTATCTCATTGAGGTTTTGATTTGGATTTCCCTGATGCCGAGCGATGTTGAGCACTTTGTCATGTGCCTGTTGGCCATTTGGATGTCTTCTTTGGAAAAATGTCTGTTCATGTCTTCTGCCCATTTCTTGATTGGATTATTTGTTCTTTGGGTTTTGGGTTTGATAAGTTCTTTATAGATTTTGGATACTAGCCCTTTATCTGATATGTCATTTGCAAATATTTTCTCCCATTCTGTCGGTTGTCTTTTGGTTTTGTGGACTGTTTCTTTTGCTGTGCAAAAGCTTTTTATCTTGATGAAATCCCAATAGTTCATTTTTGCCCTGGCTTCCCGTGCCTTTGGCGATGTTTCTAGGAAGAAGTTGCTGCGGCTAAGGTCGAAAAGGTTGCTACCTGTGTTCTCCTTTAGGATTTTGATGGACTCCTGTCTCACGTTTAGGTCTTTCAACCATTTGGAGTCTATTTTTGTGTGTGGTGTAAGGAAATGGTCCAGTTTCATTCTTCTGCATGTGGCTGCCCAATTTTCCCAACACCATTTGTTGAAGAGACTGTCTCTTTTCCATTGGACGTTCTTTCCTGCTTTGTCAAAGATAAGTTGACCATAGAGTTGAGGGTCCATTTCTGGGCTCTCGATTCTGTTCCATTGATCGATGTGTCTGTTTTTGTGCCAGTACCATACTGTCTTGATGATGACAGCTTTGTAATAGAGCTGGAAGTCCGGAATTGTGATGCCGCCAGCTTTGCTTTTCTTTTTCAGTATTCCTCTGGCTCTTCTGGGTCTCTTCTGGTTCCATACAAATTTTAGGATTATTTGATCCATTTCTTTGAAAAAAGTGGATGGTATTTTGATGGGGATTGCATTGAATGTGTAGATTGCTCTAGGTAGCATTGACATCTTCACAACGTTGATTCTCCCAATCCATGAGCATGGAACGTTTTTCCATTTCTTTGCGTCTTCTTCAATTTCTTTCATGAGTATTTTATAGTTTTCTGTGTACAGATCCTTTGCCTCTTTGGTTAGATTTATTCCTAGGTATCTAATGGTTTTGGGTGCAATCGTAAATGGGATCGACTCCTTGATTTGTCTCTCTTCTGTCTTGTTGTTGGTGTATAGGAATGCCACTGATTTCTGTGCATTGATTTTATATCCTGCTACTTGACTGAATTCCTGTATGAGTTCTAGCAGTTTTGGGGTGGAGTCTTTTGGGTTTTCCACATACAGTATCATATCATCTGCAAAGAGTGAGAGTTTGACTTCCTCTTTGCCGATTTGGATGCCTTTGATTTCTTTTTGTTGTCTAATTGCTGTGGCTAGGACTTCTAATACTATGTTGAATAGCAGTGGTGAGAGTGGACGTCCCTGCCGCGTTCCTGACCTTAGGGGGAAAGCTCTCAGCCTTTCCCCATTGAGAATGATATTCGCTGTAGGTTTTTCATAGATGGCTTTTATGATATTGAGGTATGTACCCTCTATCCCTATACTCTGAAGAGTTTTGATCAAGAAAGGATGCTGTACTTTGTCAAAAGCTTTTTCTGCATCTATTGAGAGGATCATATGATTCTTGTTCTTTCTTTTGTTAATGTATTGTATCACGTTGATTGATTTGCGGATGTTGAACCAGCCTTGCAGCCCAGGGATAAATCCCACTTGGTCGTGGTGAATAATCCTTTTAATGTACTGTTGGATCCTATTGGCTAGTATTTTGGGGAGAATTTTTGCATCCATGTTCATCAAGGATATCGGTCTGTAATTCTCTTTTTTGATGGGGTCTTTGTCTGGTTTTGGGATCAAGGTAATGCTGGCCTCATAAAATGAGTTTGGAAGTTTCCCTTCCATTTCTATTTTTTGGAACAGTTTCAGGAGAATAGGTATTAATTCTTCTTGAAATGTCTGATAGAATTCCCCTGGGAAGCCATCTGGCCCGGGGCTTTTGTTTCTTGGGAGCTTTTTGATGACTGTTTCAATTTCCTTAGTGGTTATAGGTCTGTTCAGGTTTTCTATTTCTTCCTGGTTCAATTTTGGTAGTTGATACATCTCTAGGAATGCACCCATTTCTTCCAGGTTATCTAATTTGCTGGCATAGTGTTGCTCATAATATGTTCTTATAATTGTTTGTATTTCTTTGGTGTTGGTTGTGACCTCTCCTCTTTCATTCATGATTTTGTTGATTTGGGTCATTTCTCTTTTCTTTTTGATCAGTCTGGCCAGGGGTTTATCGATCTTGTTAATTCTTTCAAAGAACCAGCTCCTAGTTTCGTTGATCTGTTCTACTGTTCTTTTGGTTTCTAGTTCATTGATTTCTGCTCTGATCTTTATGATTTCTCTTCTCCTGCTGGGTTTAGGCTTTATTTGCTGTTCTTTCTCCAGCTCCTTTAGGTGTAGGGTTAGGTTGTGTATTTGAGACCTTTCTTGTTTCTTGAGAAAGGCTTGTATTGCTATATACTTTCCTCTCAGGACTGCCTTTGCTGTATCCCAAAGATTTTGAACAGTTGTGTTTTCATTTTCATTGGTTTCCATGAATTTTTTTATTTCTTCTTTAATTTCTTGGTTGACCCATTCATTCTTTAGTAGGATGCTCTTTAGCCTCCATGTATTTGAGTTCTTTCCGACTTTCCTCTTGTGGTTGAGTTCTAGTTTCAAAGCATTGTGGTCTGAAAATATGCAGGGAATGATCCCAATCTTTTGGTACCGATTGAGACCTGATTTGTGACCTAGGATGTGATCAATTCTGGAGAATGTTCCATGGGCACTAGAGAAGAATGTGTATTCGTTTGCTTTGGGATGGAATGTTCCGAATATGTCTGTGAAGTCCATTTGGTCCAGTGTGTCATTTAAAGTCTTTATTTCCTTGTTGATCTTTTGCTTAGATGATCTGTCCATTTCAGCCAGAGGGGTGTTAAAGTCCCCCACTATTATTGTATTGTTGTCGATGTGTTTCTTTGCTTTTGTTATTAATTGCCTTATATAATTGGCTGCTCCTATGTTCGGGGCATAGATATTTACAATTGTTAGATCTTCTTGTTGGATAGACCCTTTAAGTAGGATATAGTGTCCTTCCTCATCTCTTATTACAGTCTTTGTTTTAAAACCTAGTTTGTCTGATATAAGGATTGCCACCCCAGCTTTCTTTTGGTGTCCATTAGCATGGTAAATGGTTTTCCACCCCCTCACTTTCAATCTGGGGGTGTCTTTGGGTCTAAAATGAGTCTCTTGCAGACAGCATATTGATGGGTCTTGTTTTTTAATCCAATCTGATAGCCTGTGTCTTTTGATTGGGGCATTTAGCCCATTTACATTCAGGGTAACTATTGAAAGGTATGAATTTAGTGCCATTGTATTACCTGTAAGGTGACTGTTAACTGTCTGTTGTCTGTGTTCGTTTCTGCTCTTTGCTGCTTTTAGGTTCTCTCTTTGCTTAGAGGACCCCTCTCAATATTTCTTGGAGGGCTGGTTTCGTGTTTGCAAATTCCTTTAGTTTTTGTTTGTTCTGGAAGCTTTTTATCTCTCCTTCTATTTTCAATGATAGCCTAGCTGGATATAGTATTCTTGGCTGCATATTTTTCTCGTTTAGTGCTCTGAAGTTATCTTGCCAGTCCTTTCTGGCCTGCCAGGTCTCTGTGGATAGGTCTGTTGCCAATCTAATGTTTCGACCATTGTAGGTTACATATCTCTTCTCCCGAGCTGCTTTCAGGATTTTCTCTTTGTCTCTGAGACTCGTAAGTTTTACTATTAGATGTCGGGGTGTTGACCTATTATTATTGATTTTGAGAGGGGTTCTCTGTGCCTCCTGGATTTTAATGCCTGTTTCCTTCCTCACATTAGGGAAGTTCTCTGCTATAATTTGCTCCAATATACCTTCTGCCCCTCTCTCTGTCTCTTCTTCTTCTGGGATCCCAATTATTCTAATGTTGTTTCGTCTTATCATATCACTTATCTCTCGAATTCTGCCCTCGTGATCCTGTAGTTGTTTCTCTCTCTTTTTCTCAGCCTCTTTATTTTCCATCATTTGGTCTTCTATATCGCTGATTCTCTCTTCTGCCTCATTTATCCTAGCATTTAGTGCCCCCATTTTTGATTGCACCTCATCAATAGCCTTTTTGATTTCGATTTGGTTAGATTTTAGTTCTTTTATTTCTCCAGAAAGGGTTTCTCTAATAACTTCCACGCTTCTCTCAAGCCAGCTAGTATCTTTAAAGTCATGATTCTGAACTCTAGGTCCGACATCGTACTAGTGTCCGTATTGAGTAGGTCGCTGGCTGACGGTACTACCTCTTGTTCTTTTTGCTGAGGTGATTTCTTTCGTCTTGTCATTTTGTCCAGAGGAGAATAGATGAATGAGAGAACAAAATGCTAACAGGTTTACAACGTCCTCAGCAAATATACTGTATACAAATCAGAAAAGACCTGAAACCAGGGGGAAAAAAAAGGGAAAGAAAGAAAAAAGAAAGAGAAAAAGAAAAAAAAAAGATAAAAACAAAAACAAAACAATACAAAAAAAGACAGAATATGATCAAATATGATCAGGCTAGTGCATAGATCAGTGCCACACACTAGATTTTGGGCGTATTTTGGTCTGTTAGAAAAAAGTGCCTCCTAAAATTTTAAAGGAAGAAAGACATATATGTACAAAATAAGGGTTGATACAATGAAGGGATGGAAGATGACTGTAAAGATGAAAAATATAAAAGATTTTATAAAAGGACTTGGTAAGATGAGTTGTTTGAAAAAAGAAAGAAGATGTAAGAAAAAAAAAAAGGAAAAAGGGAGAGAATGTGATCAGGCAGGAGACTAGAACAAAGCCATACACTAGTGATTTAGGGTATATTTTGATCTGTTAGAAGAAACTGTACCTCAAAATTTTAAAGAGAGAACAACTTATATATATATGCCAAAAATAAGGGTATCTACTATGAAGGGATAAAATATGACTCTAAAAATGAAAAATAAAAAATGTTTTTTTTTTTCTAAAAGAGGGATTGATAAGATGTTGGTTGAAAAAGGGAAAAAGAAAAATAAAAAAAAAGTCAACAAAAATTAACTTTGATGAAATAATGAATCATGGTAAAAAAAAAAAAAAAAAGAAAGCCATGAATCTATGTGCAGTATTCCCCTAGCGCTGGAGTTCTCCTCTTCTTGATCGATCAACTTGGTCTTGGCTTGCTGGCTGTTTGTGTTGATCTTCTGGGGGAGGGGCCTGTTGCTGTGGTTTCCAAATGTCTTTGCCGGAGGCAGAATGGCCCCGCCCTTGTCGGTCCGGGCTAAGGAAGCTGCTCCGGTTTGCTCTCAGGAGCTTTTGTTCCCTGCAAGCTCTCGGTACAGCTTTGGAGGACCAGGGCAGAAATGGTGGCCTCCCAATCTCCACTCGGAGGAGCTGAGAACTCGGGGCCCCGCTCCTCAGTGTGCCCCCAGAGAAAAGCAGTCACTTCCGTGTCCCCGGTTCCGGCCGCACTCCGTGCTCACCCGGCCTGTGATGGAGCGTTGCTATCTCTGGCACCCGACCCCGCGCGGAGTCTCCAAACCCAGCAGATCCCTGCAGTGCGTTCCCGCACCGCTCCTCCCCGGGAAGGAAGGGGAGTCTCCCCGGATCTGCTGCTTGTTGGGTCCCTGCTGGGGGAGCCGTGCCCCGAATGGGCCGCAGATCACAGTTTATGGCAACCCCGAGCTGAGAGCCCGCGACTCTGCTCCGTATCTGCAGCCGGCTTCCCTGCTCTGATACCTGGGAGCTCTGGCGCACTCAGGCACCCCCGGTCTCTCTGTGACCCCAAGGGTCCTGAGACCACACTGTCCCGGGAGGATTCCACCCACCGCTTAGCCACTGCAGCGACGTCCCTCCGCCGAGCCAACTTCTAAAAGGTCCGATTTTGTGCTCCGCGGCTCTATCACTTGCCAGAAGCGGCCAGCGGAGGCCCTTCCCCCTCCGTCTATCCTCCCGAATATCGCCTCGGATTCACTTCTCCGCACGCCCTACCTTCCAGTAAGTGGTCGCTTCTCTGTTCAGAGAGTTGTTGCTACTCTCCTGTTCGATCTCCTGTTGAGTTCGTAGGTGTTCCGAATGGTTTGATCCCTATTCAGCTGAATTCCTGAGACCAGACGAAATCTAGGTCTCCTACTCCTCCGCCATCTTGCTCCGCCTCTCCCTATGCGCGGCATTCTGGCATGAACGTGTGAAGAAGGCATAAAGAATGTGCCGTGCCCTGTGACGGTGCTTGACCAACCGCTTGTGAAGAAGTCTTCCCGCAGCTATCATATTGTTTCAGGAAGATAAAAGTGTTTTCTGCAGTGGGTGTGAAGGCATGAGGGACGTACCCTAGAGTTAGCCGTCCGTTCCGAATGTGTCTACTGTCGTTCCATGAAGAAGGATGAGTATGGAAATGTATGATGTGAGGAAGCATAAGGAGGATGGCCTACGGGTGTTTAACTCTAAGAACAAATCTAGAGGGTTGCCGTCCGTCGACGACCCGCTCTTTCCCTACGGGTGGAAGCACCTGGTTACAACTTAGTGCGAACGAAAGGAGACGGAAAGCGCGATACACTACGGCGAGGAACACGTTGTGCGGAGCGTTTCTGTCCACGAAAGTCTTGTGTCATGAGGTTGGAAGGGCCTTCAAATGTACGTGAGCTCGCCTCAGCAGCGCCTTGCACTGAACTCAGAGAAACAACGCCACGTCCAACACGATTTCGGGCTAACCTCTTGGTTCGGGAAGCATGAATCCGTTGGAGATGTATGTGTAAGTGTCTGACACTCGGCTCTCAAGGAACAAAACGGTAGAGAAATCGCCTTTCCACTACCATCTCCAGGGAAGAAGATGGAGGAAGGTTCCGACGTTAAAAGCGAAGGCACAAGTACTGTGCCATATACCACTGCTTGAGAACGAACTTGTGTCGAAAGCTTCTCCCAACTCAGATCTTGTTTCGGGAAGATAGAAGCGTTGTCATTACTTTGTGTGGAAACGCAAGGAAAACGCCACACGCTGAATGGTGAAGAAAAATGTGGGTCGAATGTGACCACCATCACACTAGTAGTCCCCTAGAGAGGAGTGTGTCTGGAAATGGGAGGAAGCGTAAGGAACGTGCTATACACCTAAGTCTAAGAAACAACGCTGTGGCGGTGCGGTCCTTCGACTGCCATCTGCTTTGCTAAGGCACGAAGCGGGTTGAAGCAAAGTGTGAAAGAATCCGGAGGGGAAGGAAGAGAGATATACCTTACTCGCGGAACAAATTCTTATGGAGGGCTTTTCTCAACGAACACCATGTGTCACGACGCTGGAAGGGTGTTCAAATGTATGCGCCTTCGCCAAAGGAAAGGCATACACGAATCTCTGCGAAGCCAGTCTGTGTCAAACGCGACTTCGAGCTTCCATCTGGGTTCCCGCGGAATCCCTAGTCACAAAATGTACGTGTGGAATCCTACACGAAGGGAGTGCTCTTCAGTCTGAAGAAACACCACTCCCGAGAAACCATGTGTCTACTAACATCTTCCCTGAAAATGGTAGGCTTTTCCCATGGAAGTGTGAAATCGCAAGGAATGGGCCCCATGCCTGTGCTACAGAAGTCCTTGGTGTCGCAAGTCTGTCGCCATTCAAATCCTGTTCCGTGAGAAGTGTTTTCAAGAGTAGGAGTGAGAGCAGATGGAAAAGGACACGGTTTTACGTGTGAGAAGGAAATCCGTCAAGAAAGCCATACACGGAAGGATGAGAAACACTTTAGCATGAAATGGGGCAGGCACCTAGAATGGACCCTGTGACGATGCTTGAGAAACCACTTGTAAAGAAGGCTTCCCTCAACTATCATATCGTTTCAGTAAGAGGAAAGTGTTTTCCGTAGTGGGTGTGAAGGCGTAAGGGACATCGGCTCGACTCAGCTCTCCGTTTCGAATTGGCCTACTGTCGTGGACATGAAGAAGGATGTGTATGGAGATGGATGATGTGCGGAAGCCTAAGGAAGATGGCATACGTCTGTTAAACTCTAAGAACAAATCTCGAGGGTTGCCGTCCTTCGACTACCACCTCTTTTCGTAAGGATGGAAGCAGCTTGGGAAAGCTAGCGTGAACGAAAAGCGATGGAACGCGCGATCCTCTACACGGAGGAACACGTTGTGCGGAGGGTTTCTGTCCATCAAGTCCTGTGTCATGGAGCTGGATGGGTCTTCAAATGCACGGGGGCTCGTCTCAGTAGTAGTAGCCTTACACTGAATTCTGAGAAACGAGGCCATGTCCAACAGGCTTTCGTGCTAACATCTGGGTTCTTGAAGAAAGAAGCCTTGGGAGAGATGAGTGTTGCTATATAGGGTAAGCGTCTTACACTCACCTCTCAAAGAACAAAACGGTAGGGAAATAGTCTTTGCACTGCCACCTACAGGGAAGAAGATGGAAGAACTCTCCAACGTTAACAGTGAAGGCACAACTACCGTGCCATATACCAACTGTTTGGGAAAGAGATGTGTCTAAAGCTTCTCTCAACTCAAATCTTGCTTCAGGAGGATAGAAGCGTTTTCAGGACTTCGTGTGAACGCGTAAGAAAAGTGCCATACGCTGAATTGTGCAGAGACATGTGGGTCGAATGCGACCACCCTCGAACCAGTTGTCCCCGAGAGAGGTGTGTGTCTGGAAATCGGGGGAAGCGTAAGGAACGAGCTCTACACTTAAGTCTAAGAAACAATGCTGTGGAGGAGCGGTCCTTCGTCTACCTTCTCCTTCCCGAAGGATCGAAGCGGCCTTGCGCCAAGTGTGAAAGGAAGCGGAGGAAAAGCCTGATATACCTTCCTCGTGGAACAACATTTATGGAGGGCTTCGCCCAAGGGGCACCATGGGTCACGACGCCTGAAGGGTTTTCCAAATGGACGTGAGTTCGCCAGAGGAAAGCCACAGACTCAGCTGCGCGAAACAAGTCTGAGTCAAACCCGACTTCGAGCTTACGACTGGCGTCACGGGGACATCATAGTCACAACAGGTATTTGTTGAATCCGAAACAGGCGGCGTGCACTTCAGTCTGAGGAAACAGAGAAACCGTGTTTCTACTAACATCTTCCCTGAAAATGCTTGTCTATTCCAATGTAAGTGTGGCAGCGCAAGGCATGTGCCCCATGCCTGCGCCACAGAAATAGTTAGTGTAGATTGTCTCTCCCGATTCAAACCTTGTTCCGTGAGGAATGTTTCCAAGAGTATGAAAGAGAGCAGAGGGGAAAGGTCATGCCTTCAAGTGGGAGAAGGAAGTCCTGGAAAGCCATACACCGACGTATGCGCGGCATACTTTTTTTTTTTAATTTTTTTTATTGTTACATTAATCACCATATATTACATCATTAGTTTTTGGTGCAGTGTTCCATGATTCATTGTTTGTTCATAACACCCAGTGCTCCATGCAGAACGTGCCCTCCTCAATACCCATCACCAGGCTAAGCCATCCCCCTACCCCCTTCCCGTCTAGAACCCTCAGTTTGTTTTTCAGAGTCCATCATCTCTCATGATTCCTCTCCCCCTCTGACATACTCCCCTTTTCTTCCTCTCCTGTTATCTTCTTCTTTTTCTTTTTTCTTAAAATATGTTGTGTTATTTGTTTCAGAAGTACAGAACTGTGATTCAACAGTCTTGCACAATTCACAGCGCTCACCATAGCACATACCCTCCCCAATGTCTATCACCCAGCCACCCCATCCCTCCCACCCCCAACCACTCCAGTAACACTCAGTTTCTTTCCTGAGATTAAGAATTCCTCATATCAGTGAGGTCATGTGATACATGTCTTTCTCTGATTGACTTATTTCCCTCAGCACAACAGCCTCCAGTTCCATCCACGTCGTTGCAAATGGCAAGATCTCATTCCTTTTGATGGCTGCATAATATTCCATTGTGTATATGTAGCCCATCTTCTTTATCCATTCATCTGTCGATGGGCATCTTGGCTCTTTCCACAGTTTGGCTATGGTGGACATTGCTGCTATAAACATTGGGGTACACGTACCCCTTCGGGTCCCTACATTTGTATCTTTGTGGTAAATACCCAGTAGTGCAATTGCTGGATCGAACGGTAGCTCTAATTTCAACTGTTTGAGGAGCCTCCATACTGTTTTCCAGAGGGGTTGCACCAGCTTGCATTCCCACCAACAGTGTAGGAGGGTTCCCCTGTCTCCACATCCCCGCCAACATCTGTCGTTCCCTGACTTGTTAATTTTAGCCATTCTGACGGGTGTGAGGTGGTATCTCATTGAGGTTTTGATTTGGATTTCCCTGATGCCGAGCGATGTTGAGCACTTTGTCATGTGCCTGTTGGCCATTTGGATGTCTTCTTTGGAAAAATGTCTGTTCATGTCTTCTGCCCATTTCTTGATTGGATTATTTGTTCTTTGGGTTTTGGGTTTGATAAGTTCTTTATAGATTTTGGATACTAGCCCTTTATCTGATATGTCATTTGCAAATATTTTCTCCCATTCTGTCGGTTGTCTTTTGGTTTTGTGGACTGTTTCTTTTGCTGTGCAAAAGCTTTTTATCTTGATGAAATCCCAATAGTTCATTTTTGCCCTGGCTTCCCGTGCCTTTGGCGATGTTTCTAGGAAGAAGTTGCTGCGGCTAAGGTCGAAAAGGTTGCTACCTGTGTTCTCCTTTAGGATTTTGATGGACTCCTGTCTCACGTTTAGGTCTTTCAACCATTTGGAGTCTATTTTTGTGTGTGGTGTAAGGAAATGGTCCAGTTTCATTCTTCTGCATGTGGCTGCCCAATTTTCCCAACACCATTTGTTGAAGAGACTGTCTCTTTTCCATTGGACGTTCTTTCCTGCTTTGTCAAAGATAAGTTGACCATAGAGTTGAGGGTCCATTTCTGGGCTCTCGATTCTGTTCCATTGATCGATGTGTCTGTTTTTGTGCCAGTACCATACTGTCTTGATGATGACAGCTTTGTAATAGAGCTGGAAGTCCGGAATTGTGATGCCGCCAGCTTTGCTTTTCTTTTTCAGTATTCCTCTGGCTCTTCTGGGTCTCTTCTGGTTCCATACAAATTTTAGGATTATTTGATCCATTTCTTTGAAAAAAGTGGATGGTATTTTGATGGGGATTGCATTGAATGTGTAGATTGCTCTAGGTAGCATTGACATCTTCACAACGTTGATTCTCCCAATCCATGAGCATGGAACGTTTTTCCATTTCTTTGCGTCTTCTTCAATTTCTTTCATGAGTATTTTATAGTTTTCTGTGTACAGATCCTTTGCCTCTTTGGTTAGATTTATTCCTAGGTATCTAATGGTTTTGGGTGCAATCGTAAATGGGATCGACTCCTTGATTTGTCTCTCTTCTGTCTTGTTGTTGGTGTATAGGAATGCCACTGATTTCTGTGCATTGATTTTATATCCTGCTACTTGACTGAATTCCTGTATGAGTTCTAGCAGTTTTGGGGTGGAGTCTTTTGGGTTTTCCACATACAGTATCATATCATCTGCAAAGAGTGAGAGTTTGACTTCCTCTTTGCCGATTTGGATGCCTTTGATTTCTTTTTGTTGTCTAATTGCTGTGGCTAGGACTTCTAATACTATGTTGAATAGCAGTGGTGAGAGTGGACGTCCCTGCCGCGTTCCTGACCTTAGGGGGAAAGCTCTCAGCCTTTCCCCATTGAGAATGATATTCGCTGTAGGTTTTTCATAGATGGCTTTTATGATATTGAGGTATGTACCCTCTATCCCTATACTCTGAAGAGTTTTGATCAAGAAAGGATGCTGTACTTTGTCAAAAGCTTTTTCTGCATCTATTGAGAGGATCATATGATTCTTGTTCTTTCTTTTGTTAATGTATTGTATCACGTTGATTGATTTGCGGATGTTGAACCAGCCTTGCAGCCCAGGGATAAATCCCACTTGGTCGTGGTGAATAATCCTTTTAATGTACTGTTGGATCCTATTGGCTAGTATTTTGGGGAGAATTTTTGCATCCATGTTCATCAAGGATATCGGTCTGTAATTCTCTTTTTTGATGGGGTCTTTGTCTGGTTTTGGGATCAAGGTAATGCTGGCCTCATAAAATGAGTTTGGAAGTTTCCCTTCCATTTCTATTTTTTGGAACAGTTTCAGGAGAATAGGTATTAATTCTTCTTGAAATGTCTGATAGAATTCCCCTGGGAAGCCATCTGGCCCGGGGCTTTTGTTTCTTGGGAGCTTTTTGATGACTGTTTCAATTTCCTTAGTGGTTATAGGTCTGTTCAGGTTTTCTATTTCTTCCTGGTTCAATTTTGGTAGTTGATACATCTCTAGGAATGCACCCATTTCTTCCAGGTTATCTAATTTGCTGGCATAGTGTTGCTCATAATATGTTCTTATAATTGTTTGTATTTCTTTGGTGTTGGTTGTGACCTCTCCTCTTTCATTCATGATTTTGTTGATTTGGGTCATTTCTCTTTTCTTTTTGATCAGTCTGGCCAGGGGTTTATCGATCTTGTTAATTCTTTCAAAGAACCAGCTCCTAGTTTCGTTGATCTGTTCTACTGTTCTTTTGGTTTCTAGTTCATTGATTTCTGCTCTGATCTTTATGATTTCTCTTCTCCTGCTGGGTTTAGGCTTTATTTGCTGTTCTTTCTCCAGCTCCTTTAGGTGTAGGGTTAGGTTGTGTATTTGAGACCTTTCTTGTTTCTTGAGAAAGGCTTGTATTGCTATATACTTTCCTCTCAGGACTGCCTTTGCTGTATCCCAAAGATTTTGAACAGTTGTGTTTTCATTTTCATTGGTTTCCATGAATTTTTTTATTTCTTCTTTAATTTCTTGGTTGACCCATTCATTCTTTAGTAGGATGCTCTTTAGCCTCCATGTATTTGAGTTCTTTCCGACTTTCCTCTTGTGGTTGAGTTCTAGTTTCAAAGCATTGTGGTCTGAAAATATGCAGGGAATGATCCCAATCTTTTGGTACCGATTGAGACCTGATTTGTGACCTAGGATGTGATCAATTCTGGAGAATGTTCCATGGGCACTAGAGAAGAATGTGTATTCGTTTGCTTTGGGATGGAATGTTCCGAATATGTCTGTGAAGTCCATTTGGTCCAGTGTGTCATTTAAAGTCTTTATTTCCTTGTTGATCTTTTGCTTAGATGATCTGTCCATTTCAGCCAGAGGGGTGTTAAAGTCCCCCACTATTATTGTATTGTTGTCGATGTGTTTCTTTGCTTTTGTTATTAATTGCCTTATATAATTGGCTGCTCCTATGTTCGGGGCATAGATATTTACAATTGTTAGATCTTCTTGTTGGATAGACCCTTTAAGTAGGATATAGTGTCCTTCCTCATCTCTTATTACAGTCTTTGTTTTAAAACCTAGTTTGTCTGATATAAGGATTGCCACCCCAGCTTTCTTTTGGTGTCCATTAGCATGGTAAATGGTTTTCCACCCCCTCACTTTCAATCTGGGGGTGTCTTTGGGTCTAAAATGAGTCTCTTGCAGACAGCATATTGATGGGTCTTGTTTTTTAATCCAATCTGATAGCCTGTGTCTTTGATTGGGGCATTTAGCCCATTTACATTCAGGGTAACTATTGAAAGGTATGAATTTAGTGCCATTGTATTACCTGTATGGTGACTGTTAACTGTCTGTTGTCTGTGTTCGTTTCTGCTCTTTGCTGCTTTTAGGTTCTCTCTTTGCTTAGAGGACCCCTCTCAATATTTCTTGGAGGGCTGGTTTCGTGTTTGCAAATTCCTTTAGTTTTTGTTTGTTCTGGAAGCTTTTTATCTCTCCTTCTATTTTCAATGATAGCCTAGCTGGATATAGTATTCTTGGCTGCATATTTTTCTCGTTTAGTGCTCTGAAGTTATCTTGCCAGTCCTTTCTGGCCTGCCAGGTCTCTGTGGATAGGTCTGTTGCCAATCTAATGTTTCGACCATTGTAGGTTACATATCTCTTCTCCCGAGCTGCTTTCAGGATTTTCTCTTTGTCTCTGAGACTCGTAAGTTTTACTATTAGATGTCGGGGTGTTGACCTATTATTATTGATTTTGAGAGGGGTTCTCTGTGCCTCCTGGATTTTAATGCCTGTTTCCTTCCTCACATTAGGGAAGTTCTCTGCTATAATTTGCTCCAATATACCTTCTGCCCCTCTCTCTGTCTCTTCTTCTTCTGGGATCCCAATTATTCTAATGTTGTTTCGTCTTATCATATCACTTATCTCTCGAATTCTGCCCTCGTGATCCTGTAGTTGTTTCTCTCTCTTTTTCTCAGCCTCTTTATTTTCCATCATTTGGTCTTCTATATCGCTGATTCTCTCTTCTGCCTCATTTATCCTAGCATTTAGTGCCCCCATTTTTGATTGCACCTCATCAATAGCCTTTTTGATTTCGATTTGGTTAGATTTTAGTTCTTTTATTTCTCCAGAAAGGGTTTCTCTAATAACTTCCACGCTTCTCTCAAGCCAGCTAGTATCTTTAAAGTCATGATTCTGAACTCTAGGTCCGACATCGTACTAGTGTCCGTATTGAGTAGGTCGCTGGCTGACGGTACTACCTCTTGTTCTTTTTGCTGAGGTGATTTCTTTCGTCTTGTCATTTTGTCCAGAGGAGAATAGATGAATGAGAGAACAAAATGCTAACAGGTTTACAACGTCCTCAGCAAATATACTGTATACAAATCAGAAAAGACCTGAAACCAGGGGGAAAAAAAAGGGAAAGAAAGAAAAAAGAAAGAGAAAAAGAAAAAAAAAAGATAAAAACAAAAACAAAACAATACAAAAAAAGACAGAATATGATCAAATATGATCAGGCTAGTGCATAGATCAGTGCCACACACTAGATTTTGGGCGTATTTTGGTCTGTTAGAAAAAAGTGCCTCCTAAAATTTTAAAGGAAGAAAGACATATATGTACAAAATAAGGGTTGATACAATGAAGGGATGGAAGATGACTGTAAAGATGAAAAATATAAAAGATTTTATAAAAGGACTTGGTAAGATGAGTTGTTTGAAAAAAGAAAGAAGATGTAAGAAAAAAAAAAAGGAAAAAGGGAGAGAATGTGATCAGGCAGGAGACTAGAACAAAGCCATACACTAGTGATTTAGGGTATATTTTGATCTGTTAGAAGAAACTGTACCTCAAAATTTTAAAGAGAGAACAACTTATATATATATGCCAAAAATAAGGGTATCTACTATGAAGGGATAAAATATGACTCTAAAAATGAAAAATAAAAAATGTTTTTTTTTTTCTAAAAGAGGGATTGATAAGATGTTGGTTGAAAAAGGGAAAAAGAAAAATAAAAAAAAAGTCAACAAAAATTAACTTTGATGAAATAATGAATCATGGTAAAAAAAAAAAAAAAAAGAAAGCCATGAATCTATGTGCAGTATTCCCCTAGCGCTGGAGTTCTCCTCTTCTTGATCGATCAACTTGGTCTTGGCTTGCTGGCTGTTTGTGTTGATCTTCTGGGGGAGGGGCCTGTTGCTGTGGTTTCCAAATGTCTTTGCCGGAGGCAGAATTGCCCCGCCCTTGTCGGTCCGGGCTAAGGAAGCTGCTCCGGTTTGCTCTCAGGAGCTTTTGTTCCCTGCAAGCTCTCGGTACAGCTTTGGAGGACCAGGGCAGAAATGGTGGCCTCCCAATCTCCACTCGGAGGAGCTGAGAACTCGGGGCCCCGCTCCTCAGTGTGCCCCCAGAGAAAAGCAGTCACTTCCGTGTCCCCGGTCTCCGGCCGCACTCCGTGCTCACCCGGCCTGTGATGGAGCCTTGCTATCTCTGGCACCCGACCCCGTGCGGAGTCTCCAAACCCAGCAGATCCCTGCAGTGCGTTCCCGCACCGCTCCTCCCCGGGAAGGAAGGGGAGTCTCCCCGGATCTGCTGCTTGTTGGGTCCCTGCTGGGGGAGCCGTGCCCCGAATGGGCCGCAGATCACAGTTTATGGCAACCCCGAGCTGAGAGCCCGCGACTCTGCTCCGTATCTGCAGCCGGCTTCCCTGCTCTGATACCTGGGAGCTCTGGCGCACTGAGGCACCCCCGGTCTCTCTGTGACCCCAAGGGTCCTGAGACCACACTGTTCCGGGAGGATTCCACCGACCGCTTAGCCACTGCAGCGACGTCCCTCCGCCGAGCCAACTTCTAAAAGGTCCGATTTTGTGCTCCGCGGCTCTATCACTTGCCAGAAGCGGCCAGCGGAGGCCCCTCCCCCGCCGTCTATCCTCCCGAATATCGCCTCGGATTCACTTCTCCGCACGCCCTACCTTCCAGTAAGTGGTCGCTTCTCTGTTCAGAGAGTTGTTGCTACTCTCCTGTTCGATCTCCTGTTGAGTTCGTAGGTGTTCCGAATGGTTTGATCCCTATTCAGCTGAATTCCTGAGACCAGACGAAATCTAGGTCTCCTACTCCTCCGCCATCTTGCTCCGCCTCTCCCTATGCGCGGCATTCTGGCATGAACGTGTGAAGAAGGCATAAAGAATGTGCCGTGCCCTGTGACGGTGCTTGACCAACCGCTTGTGAAGAAGTCTTCCCGCAGCTATCATATTGTTTCAGGAAGATAAAAGTGTTTTCTGCAGTGGGTGTGAAGGCATGAGGGACGTACCCTAGAGTTAGCCGTCCGTTCCGAATGTGTCTACTGTCGTTCCATGAAGAAGGATGAGTATGGAAATGTATGATGTGAGGAAGCATAAGGAGGATGGCCTACGGGTGTTTAACTCTAAGAACAAATCTAGAGGGTTGCCGTCCGTCGACGACCCGCTCTTTCCCTACGGGTGGAAGCACCTGGTTACAACTTAGTGCGAACGAAAGGAGACGGAAAGCGCGATACACTACGGCGAGGAACACGTTGTGCGGAGCGTTTCTGTCCACGAAAGTCTTGTGTCATGAGGTTGGAAGGGCCTTCAAATGTACGTGAGCTCGCCTCAGCAGCGCCTTGCACTGAACTCAGAGAAACAACGCCACGTCCAACACGATTTCGGGCTAACCTCTTGGTTCGGGAAGCATGAATCCGTTGGAGATGTATGTGTAAGTGTCTGACACTCGGCTCTCAAGGAACAAAACGGTAGAGAAATCGCCTTTCCACTACCATCTCCAGGGAAGAAGATGGAGGAAGGTTCCGACGTTAAAAGCGAAGGCACAAGTACTGTGCCATATACCACTGCTTGAGAACGAACTTGTGTCGAAAGCTTCTCCCAACTCAGATCTTGTTTCGGGAAGATAGAAGCGTTGTCATTACTTTGTGTGGAAACGCAAGGAAAACGCCACACGCTGAATGGTGAAGAAAAATGTGGGTCGAATGTGACCACCATCACACTAGTAGTCCCCTAGAGAGGAGTGTGTCTGGAAATGGGAGGAAGCGTAAGGAACGTGCTATACACCTAAGTCTAAGAAACAACGCTGTGGCGGTGCGGTCCTTCGACTGCCATCTGCTTTGCTAAGGCACGAAGCGGGTTGAAGCAAAGTGTGAAAGAATCCGGAGGGGAAGGAAGAGAGATCTACCTTACTCGCGGAACAAATTCTTATGGAGGGCATTTCTCAACGAACACCATGTGTCACGACGATGGAAGGGTGTTCAAATGTAGGCGCCTTCGCCAAAGGAAAGGCATACACGAATCTCTGCGAAGCAAGTCTCTGTCAAACGCGACTTCGAGCTTCCAACTGGGTTCCCGCGGAATCCCTAGTCACCAAACGTACGTGTTGAATCCTAAACGAAGGGAGTGCTCTTCAGTCTGAAGAAACACCACTCCCGAGAAACCGTGTGTCTACTAACATCTTCCCTGAAAATGGTAGGCTTTTCCCATGGAAGTGTGAAATCGCAATGTATGGGCCCCATGCCTGTGCTACAGAAGTCCTTAGTGTCGATAGTCTGTCGCCATTCAAATCCTGTTCCGTGAGAAGTGTTTTCAAGAGTAGGAGTGAGAGCAGATGGAAAAGGACACGGTTTTACGTGTGAGAAGGAAATCCGTCAAGAAAGACATACACGGAAGGATGAGAAGCACTTTAGCATGAAATGGTGCAGGCACCTAGAATGGGCCCTGTGACGGTGCTTGAGAAACCACTTGTGAAGAAGTCTTCCCTCAACTATCATATCGTTTCGGTGAGAGGAAAGTGTTTTCCGTAGTGGGTGTGAAGGCGTAAGGGACATCGGCTCGACGTAGCTCTCCGCTTCGAATTGGCCTACTGTCGTGGCCATGAAGAAAGATGTGCATGGACATGGATAATGTGCGGAAGCGTAAGGAAGATGGCATACGTCTGTTAAACTCTAAGAACAAATCTCGAGGGTTGCCGTCCTTCGACTACCACCTCTTTTCGTAAGGATGGAAGCAGCTTGGGAAACCTAGCGTGAACGAAAAGCGATGGAACGCGCGATCCTCTACAGGGAGGAACCCGTTGGGCGGAGGGTTTCTCTCCATCAAGTCCTGTGTCATGGAGGTGGATGGGTCTTCAAATGCACGTGGACTAGCCTCAGTAGTAGTAGCCTCACACTGAATTCTGAGAAACGAGTCCATGTCCAACAGGCTTTCGTGCTAACATCTGGGTTCTTGAAGAAAGAAGCCTTTGGAGAGATGAGTGTTGCTATATAAGGTAAGGGTCTTACACTCACCTCTCAAGGAACAAAACGGTAGGGAAATAGTCTTTCCACTGCCACCTGCAGGGAAAAAGATGGAAGAACTTTCCAACGTTACCAGTGAAGGCACAACTCCTGTGCCATATACCACTGTTTGAGAAAGAGTTGTGTCGAAAGCTTCTCTCAACTCAAATCTTGTTTCAGGAAGATAGAAGCGCTTTCAGGACTTCGTGTGAACGCGTAAGGAAAGTGCCATACGCTGAATTGTGAAGAGACATGTGGGTCGAATGTGACCACCAACTAACAAGTTGTCCCCTAGAGAGGTGTGTGTGTGGAAATCGGAGGAAGTGTAAGGAACGAGCTCTACACTTAATTCTAAAAAGCAATGCTGTGGAGGAGCGGTCCTTCGTCTACCTTCTCCTTTCCGAAGGATCGAGGCGGGCATACGCCAAGTGTGAAAGGAAGCAGAGGAAAGGCCTGATATACCTTCCTCGTGGAACAACTTTGTATGGAGGGCTTCGCTCAATGGACACCATGGGTCACGACGCTAAAAGGGGTTTCCAAATGTATGTGAGTTCGCCAAAGGAAAGCCACAGACTCAACTGCGCGAAACAAGTCTGTGTCAAACCCGACTTCGAGCTTACGACTGGCGTCACGGGGAAAACATAGTCACAACAGGTATGTGTTGAATCCGAAACAGGCGGCGTGCACTTCAGTCTCAGGAAACATCAGTGCAGAGAAACCGTGTTTCTACGAACATCTTCCCTGAAAATGCTTGTCTATTCCAATGTAAGTGCGGCAGCGCAAGGCATGTGCCCCATGCCTGTGCCACAGAAATGGTCAGTGTAGATTGTCTCTCCCAATTCAAATCTTGTTCCGTGAGGAATGTTTTCAAGAGTATGAGAGAGATCAGAGGGGAAAGGTCATGCCTTCAAGTGGGAGAAGGATATCCTGGAAAGCCATACACCTACGTATGAGCGGCATTCTGGCATGAACGTGTGAAGGCATAGAGAATGTGCCGTCACCTGGGACGTTGCTTGACCAACCGCTTGGGAAGAAGTCCTCCCTCAGCTATCCTACAGTTTCAGGAAGATAAAAGTGTTTTCCGTAGTGGGTGTGAAGGCATGAGGGACGTACCCAAGAGTTAGCCGTCCGTCCCGAATGTGTCTCCTGTCGTTCCATGAAGAAGGATGAGTATGGATATGTATGATGTGAGGAAGCATGAGGAGGATTGCCTCCCCATGGTTAACTCTAAGAACAAATCTAGAGGTTTGCCGTCCGTCGACGACCCGCTCTTTCCCTACGGATGGAAGCACCTTGTTACAACGTAGTGCGAAAGGAAAGAGACGGAAAGTACGATACACTACGGTGAGGAACACGTTGTGGGGAGGGTTTCTCTCCACGAAAGTCTTGTGTCATGAAGTTGGAGTGCCATCAAATATACGTGTGCTCGCCTCAGCAGCGCCTTCCACTGGACACAGAGAAACAAGGCCACGTCCAACACGATTTCGTGCTCACCTCTTGGTTCGGGAAGCATGAAGCCTTTGGAGATATAGGTGTAAGTGTCTGACACTAAGCTCTCAAGGAACAAAACGGTAGAGAAATCGCCTTTCCACGACCATCTACAGGGAAGAAGATGGAGGAAAGTCCCGACGTTGAAAGCGAAGGGACAAGTACAGTGCCATATACCACTGCTTGAGAACGAACTTGTGTCGAAAGCTTCTCCCAACTCAGATCTTGTTTCGGGAAGATAGAAGCGTTGTCAGTACTTTGTGTGAAAACACAAGGAAAACACCACACGCTGAATGGTGAAGAAACATGTGGCTCGAATGTGACCACCAACACACTAGGAGTCCCCTAGAGAGGAGTGTGTCTGGAAATGGGAGGAAGCGTAAGGAACGTGCTATACACTTAAGTCTAAGAAACAACGCTGTGGCGGTGCGGTCCTTCGTCTACCTTCTCCTTTCCGAAGGATCGAAGCGGCCTTGCGCCAAGTGTGAAAGGAAGCGGAGGAAAAGCCTGATATACCTTCCTCGTGGAACAACATTTATGGAGGGCTTCTCCCAATGGGCAACATGGGCCATGTTGGGTTTTGCAAATGTATGTGAGTTCGCCAGAGGAAAGCCACAGACTCAACTGCGCGAAACAAGTCTGAGTCAAACCCGACTTCGAGCTTACGACTGGCGTCACGGGGAAATCAGAGTCACAACAGGTATTTGTTGAATCCGAAACAGGCGGCGTGCACTTCAGTCTGAGGAAACAGAGAAACCGTGTTTCTTCTAACATCTTCCCTGAAAATGCGTGTCTATTCCAGTGGAAGTGTGGCAGCGCAAGGCATGTGCCCCAGGCCTGTGCCACAGAAATAGTTAGTGTAGATTGTCTCTCCCGATTCAAATCTTGTTCCGTGAAGAATGTTTCCAAGAGTATGAAAGAGAGCAGACGGGAAATGTCATGCCTTCAAGTGGGAGAAGGAAATCCTGGAAAGCCATACACCGACGTATGCGCGGCATTCTGGTAGGAACGTGTGAAGGCATAAAGAATGTGCCGTGCCCTGTGACGGTGCTTGACCAACCGCTTGTGAGGAAGTCTTCCCTCAGCTATCATATTGTTTCAGGAAGATAAAAGTGTTTTCCCTAGTGGGTGTGAAGGCATGAGGGACGTACCCTAGAGTTAGCCGTCCGTTCCGAATGTGTCTACTGTCGTTCCATGTAGAAGGATGAGTATGGAAATGTATGATGTGAGGAAGCATAAGGAGGATGGCCTACGGGTGTTTAACTCTAAGAACAAATCTAGACGGTTGCCGTCCGTCGACGACCAGCTCTTTCCCTACGGGTGGAAGCACCTTGTTACAACTTAGTGCGAACGAAAAGAGACGGAAAGCGCGATACACTCCGGCGAGGAACACGTTGTGCGGAGGGTTTCTCTCCACGAAAGTCTTGTGTCGTGACGTTGGAAGGGCCTTCAAATGTACGTGAGCTCGCCTCAGCAGCGCCTTCCACTGAACTCAGAGAAACAAGGCCACGTCCAACACGATTTCGGGCTAACCTCTTGGTTCGGGAAGCATGAAGCCGTTGGAGATGTATGTGTAAGCGTCTGACACTCAGCTCTCAAGGAACAAAACGGTAGAGAAATCGCCTTTCCACTACCATCTCCAGGGAAGAAGATGGAGGAAGGTTCCGACGTTAAAAGCGAAGGCACAAGTACTGTGCCATATAACACTGCTTGAGAACGAACTTGTGTCGAAAGCTTCTCCCAACTCAGATCTTGTTTCGGGAAGATCGAAGCGTTGTCAGTACTTTGTGTGAAAACACAGGGAAAATTCCACACGCTGAATGGTGAAGAAACATGTGGCTCGAATGTGACCACCAACACACTAGTAGTCCCCTAGAGAGGTGTGTGTCTGGAAATGGGAGGAAGCGTAAGGAACGTGCTATACACTTAAGTCTAAGAAACAACGCTGTGGCGGTGCGTTCCTTCGACTGCCATCTGCTTTGCTAAGGAACGAAGCGGCTTGAAGCAAAGTGTGAAAGAATCCGGAGGGGAAGGAAGAGAGATCTACCTTACTCGCGGAACAAATTCTTATGGAGGGCATTTCTCAACGAACACCATGTGTCACGACGATGGAAGGGTGTTCAAATGTAGGCGCCTTCGCCAAAGGAAAGGCATACACGAATCTCTGCGAAGCAAGTCTCTGTCAAACGCGACTTCGAGCTTCCAACTGGGTTCCCGCGGAATCCCTAGTCACCAAACGTACGTGTTGAATCCTAAACGAAGGGAGTGCTCTTCAGTCTGAAGAAACACCACTCCCGAGAAACCGTGTGTCTACTAACATCTTCCCTGAAAATGGTAGGCTTTTCCCATGGAAGTGTGAAATCGCAATGTATGGGCCCCATGCCTGTGCTACAGAAGTCCTTAGTGTCGATAGTCTGTCGCCATTCAAATCCTGTTCCGTGAGAAGTGTTTTCAAGAGTAGGAGTGAGAGCAGATGGAAAAGGACACGGTTTTACGTGTGAGAAGGAAATCCGTCAAGAAAGACATACACGGAAGGATGAGAAGCACTTTAGCATGAAATGGTGCAGGCACCTAGAATGGGCCCTGTGACGGTGCTTGAGAAACCACTTGTGAAGAAGTCTTCCCTCAACTATCATATCGTTTCGGTGAGAGGAAAGTGTTTTCCGTAGTGGGTGTGAAGGCGTAAGGGACATCGGCTCGACGTAGCTCTCCGCTTCGAATTGGCCTACTGTCGTGGCCATGAAGAAAGATGTGCATGGACATGGATAATGTGCGGAAGCGTAAGGAAGATGGCATACGTCTGTTAAACTCTAAGAACAAATCTCGAGGGTTGCCGTCCTTCGACTACCACCTCTTTTCGTAAGGATGGAAGCAGCTTGGGAAACCTAGCGTGAACGAAAAGCGATGGAACGCGCGATCCTCTACAGGGAGGAACCCGTTGGGCGGAGGGTTTCTCTCCATCAAGTCCTGTGTCATGGAGGTGGATGGGTCTTCAAATGCACGTGGACTAGCCTCAGTAGTAGTAGCCTCACACTGAATTCTGAGAAACGAGTCCATGTCCAACAGGCTTTCGTGCTAACATCTGGGTTCTTGAAGAAAGAAGCCTTTGGAGAGATGAGTGTTGCTATATAAGGTAAGGGTCTTACACTCACCTCTCAAAGAACAAAACGGTAGGGAAATAGTCTTTCCACTGCCACCTGCAGGGAAAAAGATGGAAGAACTTTCCAACGTTACCAGTGAAGGCACAACTCCTGTGCCATATACCACTGTTTGAGAAAGAGTTGTGTCGAAAGCTTCTCTCAACTCAAATCTTGTTTCAGGAAGATAGAAGCGCTTTCAGGACTTCGTGTGAACGCGTAAGGAAAGTGCCATACGCTGAATTGTGAAGAGACATGTGGGTCGAATGTGACCACCAACTAACAAGTTGTCCCCTAGAGAGGTGTGTGTGTGGAAATCGGAGGAAGTGTAAGGAACGAGCTCTACACTTAATTCTAAAAAGCAATGCTGTGGAGGAGCGGTCCTTCGTCTACCTTCTCCTTTCCGAAGGATCGAGGCGGGCATACGCCAAGTGTGAAAGGAAGCAGAGGAAAGGCCTGATATACCTTCCTCGTGGAACAACTTTGTATGGAGGGCTTCGCTCAATGGACACCATGGGTCACGACGCTAAAAGGGGTTTCCAAATGTATGTGAGTTCGCCAAAGGAAAGCCACAGACTCAACTGCGCGAAACAAGTCTGTGTCAAACCCGACTTCGAGCTTACGACTGGCGTCACGGGGAAAACATAGTCACAACAGGTATGTGTTGAATCCGAAACAGGCGGCGTGCACTTCAGTCTCAGGAAACATCAGTGCAGAGAAACCGTGTTTCTACGAACATCTTCCCTGAAAATGCTTGTCTATTCCAATGTAAGTGCGGCAGCGCAAGGCATGTGCCCCATGCCTGTGCCACAGAAATGGTCAGTGTAGATTGTCTCTCCCAATTCAAATCTTGTTCCGTGAGGAATGTTTTCAAGAGTATGAGAGAGATCAGAGGGGAAAGGTCATGCCTTCAAGTGGGAGAAGGATATCCTGGAAAGCCATACACCTACGTATGAGCGGCATTCTGGCATGAACGTGTGAAGGCATAGAGAATGTGCCGTCACCTGGGACGTTGCTTGACCAACCGCTTGGGAAGAAGTCCTCCCTCAGCTATCCTACAGTTTCAGGAAGATAAAAGTGTTTTCCGTAGTGGGTGTGAAGGCATGAGGGACGTACCCAAGAGTTAGCCGTCCGTCCCGAATGTGTCTCCTGTCGTTCCATGAAGAAGGATGAGTATGGATATGTATGATGTGAGGAAGCATGAGGAGGATTGCCTCCCCATGGTTAACTCTAAGAACAAATCTAGAGGTTTGCCGTCCGTCGACGACCCGCTCTTTCCCTACGGATGGAAGCACCTTGTTACAACGTAGTGCGAAAGGAAAGAGACGGAAAGTACGATACACTACGGTGAGGAACACGTTGTGGGGAGGGTTTCTCTCCACGAAAGTCTTGTGTCATGAAGTTGGAGTGCCATCAAATATACGTGTGCTCGCCTCAGCAGCGCCTTCCACTGGACACAGAGAAACAAGGCCACGTCCAACACGATTTCGTGCTCACCTCTTGGTTCGGGAAGCATGAAGCCTTTGGAGATATAGGTGTAAGTGTCTGACACTAAGCTCTCAAGGAACAAAACGGTAGAGAAATCGCCTTTCCACGACCATCTACAGGGAAGAAGATGGAGGAAAGTCCCGACGTTGAAAGCGAAGGGACAAGTACAGTGCCATATACCACTGCTTGAGAACGAACTTGTGTCGAAAGCTTCTCCCAACTCAGATCTTGTTTCGGGAAGATAGAAGCGTTGTCAGTACTTTGTGTGAAAACACAAGGAAAACACCACACGCTGAATGGTGAAGAAACATGTGGCTCGAATGTGACCACCAACACACTAGGAGTCCCCTAGAGAGGAGTGTGTCTGGAAATGGGAGGAAGCGTAAGGAACGTGCTATACACTTAAGTCTAAGAAACAACGCTGTGGCGGTGCGGTCCTTCGTCTACCTTCTCCTTTCCGAAGGATCGAAGCGGCCTTGCGCCAAGTGTGAAAGGAAGCGGAGGAAAAGCCTGATATACCTTCCTCGTGGAACAACATTTATGGAGGGCTTCTCCCAATGGGCAACATGGGCCATGTTGGGTTTTGCAAATGTATGTGAGTTCGCCAGAGGAAAGCCACAGACTCAACTGCGCGAAACAAGTCTGAGTCAAACCCGACTTCGAGCTTACGACTGGCGTCACGGGGAAATCAGAGTCACAACAGGTATTTGTTGAATCCGAAACAGGCGGCGTGCACTTCAGTCTGAGGAAACAGAGAAACCGTGTTTCTTCTAACATCTTCCCTGAAAATGCGTGTCTATTCCAGTGGAAGTGTGGCAGCGCAAGGCATGTGCCCCAGGCCTGTGCCACAGAAATAGTTAGTGTAGATTGTCTCTCCCGATTCAAATCTTGTTCCGTGAAGAATGTTTCCAAGAGTATGAAAGAGAGCAGACGGGAAATGTCATGCCTTCAAGTGGGAGAAGGAAATCCTGGAAAGCCATACACCGACGTATGCGCGGCATTCTGGTAGGAACGTGTGAAGGCATAAAGAATGTGCCGTGCCCTGTGACGGTGCTTGACCAACCGCTTGTGAGGAAGTCTTCCCTCAGCTATCATATTGTTTCAGGAAGATAAAAGTGTTTTCCCTAGTGGGTGTGAAGGCATGAGGGACGTACCCTAGAGTTAGCCGTCCGTTCCGAATGTGTCTACTGTCGTTCCATGTAGAAGGATGAGTATGGAAATGTATGATGTGAGGAAGCATAAGGAGGATGGCCTACGGGTGTTTAACTCTAAGAACAAATCTAGACGGTTGCCGTCCGTCGACGACCAGCTCTTTCCCTACGGGTGGAAGCACCTTGTTACAACTTAGTGCGAACGAAAAGAGACGGAAAGCGCGATACACTCCGGCGAGGAACACGTTGTGCGGAGGGTTTCTCTCCACGAAAGTCTTGTGTCGTGACGTTGGAAGGGCCTTCAAATGTACGTGAGCTCGCCTCAGCAGCGCCTTCCACTGAACTCAGAGAAACAAGGCCACGTCCAACACGATTTCGGGCTAACCTCTTGGTTCGGGAAGCATGAAGCCGTTGGAGATGTATGTGTAAGCGTCTGACACTCAGCTCTCAAGGAACAAAACGGTAGAGAAATCGCCTTTCCACTACCATCTCCAGGGAAGAAGATGGAGGAAGGTTCCGACGTCAAAAGCGAAGGCACAAGTACTGTGCCATATAACACTGCTTGAGAACGAACTTGTGTCGAAAGCTTCTCCCAACTCAGATCTTGTTTCGGGAAGATCGAAGCGTTGTCAGTACTTTGTGTGAAAACACAGGGAAAATTCCACACGCTGAATGGTGAAGAAACATGTGGCTCGAATGTGACCACCAACACACTAGTAGTCCCCTAGAGAGGTGTGTGTCTGGAAATGGGAGGAAGCGTAAGGAACGTGCTATACACTTAAGTCTAAGAAACAACGCTGTGGCGGTGCGTTCCTTCGACTGCCATCTGCTTTGCTAAGGAACGAAGCGGCTTGAAGCAAAGTGTGAAAGAATCCGGAGGGGAAGGAAGAGAGATCTACCTTACTCGCGGAACAAATTCTTATGGAGGGCATTTCTCAACGAACACCATGTGTCACGACGATGGAAGGGTGTTCAAATGTAGGCGCCTTCGCCAAAGGAAAGGCATACACGAATCTCTGCGAAGCAAGTCTCTGTCAAACGCGACTTCGAGCTTCCAACTGGGTTCCCGCGGAATCCCTAGTCACCAAACGTACGTGTTGAATCCTAAACGAAGGGAGTGCTCTTCAGTCTGAAGAAACACCACTCCCGAGAAACCGTGTGTCTACTAACATCTTCCCTGAAAATGGTAGGCTTTTCCCATGGAAGTGTGAAATCGCAATGTATGGGCCCCATGCCTGTGCTACAGAAGTCCTTAGTGTCGATAGTCTGTCGCCATTCAAATCCTGTTCCGTGAGAAGTGTTTTCAAGAGTAGGAGTGAGAGCAGATGGAAAAGGACACGGTTTTACGTGTGAGAAGGAAATCCGTCAAGAAAGACATACACGGAAGGATGAGAAGCACTTTAGCATGAAATGGTGCAGGCACCTAGAATGGGCCCTGTGACGGTGCTTGAGAAACCACTTGTGAAGAAGTCTTCCCTCAACTATCATATCGTTTCGGTGAGAGGAAAGTGTTTTCCGTAGTGGGTGTGAAGGCGTAAGGGACATCGGCTCGACGTAGCTCTCCGCTTCGAATTGGCCTACTGTCGTGGCCATGAAGAAAGATGTGCATGGACATGGATAATGTGCGGAAGCGTAAGGAAGATGGCATACGTCTGTTAAACTCTAAGAACAAATCTCGAGGGTTGCCGTCCTTCGACTACCACCTCTTTTCGTAAGGATGGAAGCAGCTTGGGAAACCTAGCGTGAACGAAAAGCGATGGAACGCGCGATCCTCTACAGGGAGGAACCCGTTGGGCGGAGGGTTTCTCTCCATCAAGTCCTGTGTCATGGAGGTGGATGGGTCTTCAAATGCACGTGGACTAGCCTCAGTAGTAGTAGCCTCACACTGAATTCTGAGAAACGAGTCCATGTCCAACAGGCTTTCGTGCTAACATCTGGGTTCTTGAAGAAAGAAGCCTTTGGAGAGATGAGTGTTGCTATATAAGGTAAGGGTCTTACACTCACCTCTCAAAGAACAAAACGGTAGGGAAATAGTCTTTCCACTGCCACCTGCAGGGAAAAAGATGGAAGAACTTTCCAACGTTACCAGTGAAGGCACAACTCCTGTGCCATATACCACTGTTTGAGAAAGAGTTGTGTCGAAAGCTTCTCTCAACTCAAATCTTGTTTCAGGAAGATAGAAGCGCTTTCAGGACTTCGTGTGAACGCGTAAGGAAAGTGCCATACGCTGAATTGTGAAGAGACATGTGGGTCGAATGTGACCACCAACTAACAAGTTGTCCCCTAGAGAGGTGTGTGTGTGGAAATCGGAGGAAGTGTAAGGAACGAGCTCTACACTTAATTCTAAAAAGCAATGCTGTGGAGGAGCGGTCCTTCGTCTACCTTCTCCTTTCCGAAGGATCGAGGCGGGCATACGCCAAGTGTGAAAGGAAGCAGAGGAAAGGCCTGATATACCTTCCTCGTGGAACAACTTTGTATGGAGGGCTTCGCTCAATGGACACCATGGGTCACGACGCTAAAAGGGGTTTCCAAATGTATGTGAGTTCGCCAAAGGAAAGCCACAGACTCAACTGCGCGAAACAAGTCTGTGTCAAACCCGACTTCGAGCTTACGACTGGCGTCACGGGGAAAACATAGTCACAACAGGTATGTGTTGAATCCGAAACAGGCGGCGTGCACTTCAGTCTCAGGAAACATCAGTGCAGAGAAACCGTGTTTCTACGAACATCTTCCCTGAAAATGCTTGTCTATTCCAATGTAAGTGCGGCAGCGCAAGGCATGTGCCCCATGCCTGTGCCACAGAAATGGTCAGTGTAGATTGTCTCTCCCAATTCAAATCTTGTTCCGTGAGGAATGTTTTCAAGAGTATGAGAGAGATCAGAGGGGAAAGGTCATGCCTTCAAGTGGGAGAAGGATATCCTGGAAAGCCATACACCTACGTATGAGCGGCATTCTGGCATGAACGTGTGAAGGCATAGAGAATGTGCCGTCACCTGGGACGTTGCTTGACCAACCGCTTGGGAAGAAGTCCTCCCTCAGCTATCCTACAGTTTCAGGAAGATAAAAGTGTTTTCCGTAGTGGGTGTGAAGGCATGAGGGACGTACCCAAGAGTTAGCCGTCCGTCCCGAATGTGTCTCCTGTCGTTCCATGAAGAAGGATGAGTATGGATATGTATGATGTGAGGAAGCATGAGGAGGATTGCCTCCCCATGGTTAACTCTAAGAACAAATCTAGAGGTTTGCCGTCCGTCGACGACCCGCTCTTTCCCTACGGATGGAAGCACCTTGTTACAACGTAGTGCGAAAGGAAAGAGACGGAAAGTACGATACACTACGGTGAGGAACACGTTGTGGGGAGGGTTTCTCTCCACGAAAGTCTTGTGTCATGAAGTTGGAGTGCCATCAAATATACGTGTGCTCGCCTCAGCAGCGCCTTCCACTGGACACAGAGAAACAAGGCCACGTCCAACACGATTTCGTGCTCACCTCTTGGTTCGGGAAGCATGAAGCCTTTGGAGATATAGGTGTAAGTGTCTGACACTAAGCTCTCAAGGAACAAAACGGTAGAGAAATCGCCTTTCCACGACCATCTACAGGGAAGAAGATGGAGGAAAGTCCCGACGTTGAAAGCGAAGGGACAAGTACAGTGCCATATACCACTGCTTGAGAACGAACTTGTGTCGAAAGCTTCTCCCAACTCAGATCTTGTTTCGGGAAGATAGAAGCGTTGTCAGTACTTTGTGTGAAAACACAAGGAAAACACCACACGCTGAATGGTGAAGAAACATGTGGCTCGAATGTGACCACCAACACACTAGGAGTCCCCTAGAGAGGAGTGTGTCTGGAAATGGGAGGAAGCGTAAGGAACGTGCTATACACTTAAGTCTAAGAAACAACGCTGTGGCGGTGCGGTCCTTCGTCTACCTTCTCCTTTCCGAAGGATCGAAGCGGCCTTGCGCCAAGTGTGAAAGGAAGCGGAGGAAAAGCCTGATATACCTTCCTCGTGGAACAACATTTATGGAGGGCTTCTCCCAATGGGCAACATGGGCCATGTTGGGTTTTGCAAATGTATGTGAGTTCGCCAGAGGAAAGCCACAGACTCAACTGCGCGAAACAAGTCTGAGTCAAACCCGACTTCGAGCTTACGACTGGCGTCACGGGGAAATCAGAGTCACAACAGGTATTTGTTGAATCCGAAACAGGCGGCGTGCACTTCAGTCTGAGGAAACAGAGAAACCGTGTTTCTTCTAACATCTTCCCTGAAAATGCGTGTCTATTCCAGTGGAAGTGTGGCAGCGCAAGGCATGTGCCCCAGGCCTGTGCCACAGAAATAGTTAGTGTAGATTGTCTCTCCCGATTCAAATCTTGTTCCGTGAAGAATGTTTCCAAGAGTATGAAAGAGAGCAGACGGGAAATGTCATGCCTTCAAGTGGGAGAAGGAAATCCTGGAAAGCCATACACCGACGTATGCGCGGCATTCTGGTAGGAACGTGTGAAGGCATAAAGAATGTGCCGTGCCCTGTGACGGTGCTTGACCAACCGCTTGTGAGGAAGTCTTCCCTCAGCTATCATATTGTTTCAGGAAGATAAAAGTGTTTTCCCTAGTGGGTGTGAAGGCATGAGGGACGTACCCTAGAGTTAGCCGTCCGTTCCGAATGTGTCTACTGTCGTTCCATGTAGAAGGATGAGTATGGAAATGTATGATGTGAGGAAGCATAAGGAGGATGGCCTACGGGTGTTTAACTCTAAGAACAAATCTAGACGGTTGCCGTCCGTCGACGACCAGCTCTTTCCCTACGGGTGGAAGCACCTTGTTACAACTTAGTGCGAACGAAAAGAGACGGAAAGCGCGATACACTCCGGCGAGGAACACGTTGTGCGGAGGGTTTCTCTCCACGAAAGTCTTGTGTCGTGACGTTGGAAGGGCCTTCAAATGTACGTGAGCTCGCCTCAGCAGCGCCTTCCACTGAACTCAGAGAAACAAGGCCACGTCCAACACGATTTCGGGCTAACCTCTTGGTTCGGGAAGCATGAAGCCGTTGGAGATGTATGTGTAAGCGTCTGACACTCAGCTCTCAAGGAACAAAACGGTAGAGAAATCGCCTTTCCACTACCATCTCCAGGGAAGAAGATGGAGGAAGGTTCCGACGTTAAAAGCGAAGGCACAAGTACTGTGCCATATAACACTGCTTGAGAACGAACTTGTGTCGAAAGCTTCTCCCAACTCAGATCTTGTTTCGGGAAGATCGAAGCGTTGTCAGTACT